>NW_027497112.1:0-191136 GCF_021521415.1 Bidens hawaiensis | reverse complement strand
AAAAGGTTATGTTACTAAAATAAGGGGAGGACTATAAGCCTGATGAAAAGAAATCTTCCCTAAATCCGTTCGTCCCACCATATGTTAGACAAACGGATAGTAATGCAACCTCGACATCTGCAACAACTTCTGAGACGAAAGTTCAAAACAGCCAGACTAGTTCGAACAGAAGTTGTTTTTGATGCAACAGGAAAGGATATCTTGTCGCTGACTGTCCTCTGAAACAGAGAAAATCTAGAAATATGAGGCCTACCAAAACTGAGAATAAAACAAATACTAATTATGATGCTGGTAAGAATGTGAACACACCAACTTCAAATCATCGGACTAATCAAAGATTTCAAAGAAATCAGTCTCGTTTTTTCCCAGTAAATTACCAAGTCAACAATAATAGTTCAATTAACTCACGAAGGTTTGGATGGCCTCATAGCCAGTCATCTAGAAATTTCTCTTACAGAATTTATAGAAACTCTCCTCAAACTGACTTTGGGAAACCAAGGTACTGGAAGCCAGATAACAGATTTAATCGACCCAAGACCAGAAGGTCTTGGGTCCCCAGATTTTAATCTATTTCTTTATTGGTGCAGGAACAGTCAAACAGGGCTGTAAACAATATGTGGGTTGTTGACAGTGGCTGTTCCCGGCACATGACTGGTAACAAGAAATTGTTACATGACTGGAAGTCTGTTCAAGGAGGAAGGGTTAGTTTCGCTGGATAAACTGGAGGAAGAATTAGTGGTATTGGAACTGTGACGAATGGAAGAATAAAGTTGGAAAAAGTGAATTTTGTTGAAGAATTGAAACACAACCTGTTGAGTATCTCTCAGATTTGTGACAAAGAATACACCGTTCATTTTACTAAAAATGAGGCACTCGTAGTTTATCCTGGTTTCAAGATACCAGAGGCATTGGTTGTGATGAAAGCCCCAAGAGAAAAGTACACGTATGTGATGAATATGAGATCAACTGAGATGACCATAGAAGTGTCATGTCTTCTGTCAAAAGCAACAGAGTCTGAGTCAGAGTTGTGGCACAGAAGAATGGGTCATATACATCTTTGTAATATGTACTACATAGTCAAGAATGGGTTGGTATAGGGGTTCCTTTGAAGAACTTCAATTTTGAAGACCAATATGTATCATGCAAGAAAGGAAAACAGCCCAAGAAACCTCATCACTCCAAGAAGGTTAACTCAATTGTCAACACCTTGGACCTACTTCACATGGATCTCTTTGGTCCTGTGAATGTAAAGAGTCTAGGAAGAACTTCATACTGTTTGGTGGTAACCGATGACTACTCACGATACTCTTGGGTATATTTTCTGAAGATAAAGGATGAGACAGTTCAGTTGGTAATTAACTTGATTACCAAGGTGGAAAATATTATTGGGAGGAAGGTTAAGTACATCAGGAGTGATAATGGTACAGAGTTCAAGAACTATCAGATGGAGATGTTTTGTCTGCAGAAAGGGATAGAGCATCAGTACAGTGCCCCCTATACTCCGCAACAAAATGGAGTAGCTGAAAGGAAGAATTGGACTCTAATCGAAGGCGCCTGGACCATGCTGGCAGATGCTAAACTTCCCGTGGTGTTCTGGGCTGAAGCTGTTGCTACAGCCTGTTATATCCTTAATCGTGTTTTAACTGTTAAAAGATTAAATAAAACCTGTTATGAACTTATATCCTTAATCGTGTTTTAACTGTTAAAAGGTTAAGTACATCAGGAGTGATAATGGTACAGAGTTCAAGAACTATCAGATGGAGATGTTTTGTCTACAGAAAGTGATAGAGCATCAGTACAGTGCCCCATATACTCCGCAACAAAATGGAGTAGCTGAAAGGAAGAATTGGACTCTAATCGAAGGCGCCAGGACCATGCTGGCAGATGCTAAACTTCCCGTGGTGTTCTGGGCTGAAGCTGTTGCTACAGCCTGTTATATCCTTAATAGTGTTTTAACTGTTAAAATATTAAATAAAACATGTTATGAACTTATGCATGGTAGAAAGCCTAATTTGAAGGGTCTTGAACCTTTCGGGTCCCCATGTTCGATATTAAAGACTAACTCTAAATTTGGTGAGAAAGCCGGTGAAGGTATTCAACAGAAGAGTCTTTAATCTATCAAACAACAAGGTTGAGGTGGTCTGTAACACTGGCATTACTAGTTACAAATCCCCAAGGCCTAGCATGGGACCGGGAGAGGCTTTCGACTATGATAAGCTATTCAAATCTTTTAATGTGCCTTACTTGGATTTTGCAGATATTGATGAGAAAATGGCCTCACAGATGCTATATGACGAATAGGAGACCATTGTGCAACGTCAAAAATATAAAGAAAATCAACCAACCTCGTCAAGTACGGTTGAAACTCCAGCTGATTCGAATGAAGACGAATTCGACAATCCATTTCACACTCAACCTCAGCCTCACTCTGATGAAGTTTCGTCATATCTTGAGAATGATCTGGAAGTCGGCCCGGTACAGACCACCAAAATTCACAAGGACCATCCCTTGGAGAATGTGATCGGTAATCCTTCTGATGGTGTGCGTACTAGAAGAAGTTTGGATGAACACACATGTGTGTATGCAAGCATTAAAGACACGGGTATAATAAATGAATGCTTGTACACCTGCTTCATCAGTCAGATTGAACCAAAGAATTATCAAATGGCACTGAAGGATAGCTCGTGGGTTGAAGCCATGCAGGAAGAACTGGCACAGTTTAAGAAGATGGAAGTTTGGAAATTAGTTGAAAAACCGCAAGATGTGAACGCTATCGGTACAAAGTGGGTATTCAAGTGTAAAAGAGATGAAAAATGGGTAATCATTCGTAACAAGGAAAGATTGGTCGTGAAAGGGTTTAATCAGCAGGAAGGAATCGATTACAATGAAGTGTTTGCTCCTGCGGAAAGACTGGAGGCAATTCGACTATTTCTCGCATTTGCTGCACACAAGTAGATTAAAGTGTTTCAGTTAGATGTGAAAAGTGTCTTTCTTAATGGTAAAGTCGATGAGGTGGTATATGTCGAAAAACCTCTGGGTTTCCCTTACCCAGATTTTTCTGATCATGTGTACAAACTGATCAAAGCATTATATGGGTTACATCAGGCTCCTCGTGCCTGGTACACAACTTTTTCAGATTACTTGCTAGAGAATGGGTTTGAAAGAGGGAAGATTGACAGTATATTGTTTGTCAAGAGGAAAGGGGGAGATTTTCTACTCGTTCAGGTTTATGTAGACGACATCATCTTTGTTGCCTCAAGAGTTACTATGTGTCAGAAATTTGAGGCAGTCATGAAGAAGAGGTTTGATGAGCGCCATGGGCGAATTAACTTTCTTTTTGGGATTGCAGGTAGATCAGAAGAAAGATGGCATGTTTATTCATCAAGCGAAGTATGTCCATGATGTGCTTAAACGCTTCAAGATGGATGATAGTTCTCCATTTGACACACCAATCTACGTTAACCACAAAGTGGGTGCTGATTCCGACAGTGATGAAGATGTGGATTCCACTCAATATCGGACAATTATTGGCTCTTTAATGTATCTAACTGCATCTAGACCTGACATTATGTTTGCAGTTTGTCTTTGTGCTCGTTTTCAGGCAAGCCCGAAGGAATCACACATGAAAGGAGTGAAGAGAATCTTGCGGTATCTTAAAGGAAAGCCTAAGTTGGGACTATGGTACTCGAAAGGGGGAGAACTGGATTTGGTAGCTTACACCGATTCTGACTATGGAGGTTGCAATCAGAACAGGAAGTCAACCGCTGGTGGATGTCAGTTTCTCGGAGGAAGATTAGTGTCATGGAAGTGCAAGAAGCAGACCTCTGTAGCCATTTCTACCTGCGAAGCAGAATACATGGCAGCATCGAACTACTGCTCCCAGGTTTTATGGTTACAACAACAAATGTGCGATTATGGTCTGAATTTCACTCAAACTCCTATTTACATTGATAACTCTGCTGCTATCTCAGCAACTAACAATCCCGTTAAACACAGTAAAACTAAACATATTGACATTCGTCATCATTTTATACGGGATTGTGCTGAGAAGAAATTAATTTTGCTTGAAAAGGTTGATTCACTGGATAATTTTGCCGATTTTTTTACTAAAGCGTTTGACCGATCCCGTTTTTAAAATCTTGTTGAGCTTAATGGGATAATCAATCCCGAGTAACCGTGTTTTCTCTTATCTTAAAAAAAAAATCATTATCGCTTAAAATTATGTCGGTTGCTCAAGTTTGAAGGACATATCCAAGGATATGTTTGGTCCTTACTTCTACGTGTAGATTATAAGGATAGCCATTAACCAGATGACAGAAAGTGATCGGGGCGGTTTATGATGGGTTTTTATTCTTTCGCTTAAAATTAGTCGTTCATACTTAGTCAGAGGGACACATACTCGTATGTGGTCGGTCCGGATGATCCATTGGATCTTCAGGATAGCCGTTTACCTAAAGACTTTCCTTGATCAGGGCGCTAGAATTTAAATTTTTTTTAGGGAGATGATATAATTTTTCAATCTATAATTTCGTAAGAAGTTTCTATTCGGTGTTAAAATGAAAATTGATCCAACCTTGGAAAGTGAAGTAATTAGGCCTAAAAGACTCTAGAACAGTCAGTGTATGTTATGGTAGCCTTCTATGGTGCGTAAAAGTAGGTGTGTTACAAACTAAATCTTCTCGATTTACTGTGGAGAATCATTCTGAGTTGTGCTTGTCTCCACATACATCTTTCCGAATGATAGGCAGAAAAGTGATTACCTAGTCATACACGAGCCCGTGAGTGTTCTGATTCCCGCGAAGATAGTGTTAAGTATCTGCAGTGATCCAGATTCAGGACTTGCAGTTGTCTTCAATTTGAAGTTGTATTAATGTTTTTGATAAAAAAAAAAGATCTCTAGTTATTATTGTTAAGCCTTCTGAAGTTAATTTTATTACAAAAATCTAGATAGAGGCAAGAAAGAATATTTCAAAGTATAAGAAAGAACGGGAAGAAGACTGCGAAGATCGACGTGTGCTCATTGATTAATCAGACACTACGGGTCGAAGTCAACTCGGGGTGACTTGGGGAAAGCCAAATACGCTTTGAGAATAGATAGGAGGCATCACAATCTCTCATGTGATGTCCATCTAAATTTTGAGCTTAATTGAACCTAATTCGTATCACAGAAGCGATGGAAACCATACTAAGTTTTATACCTGCCTACAACCTGTTTCTTTATGTCATAATATCGTTGAACATGGATCTATGTGACAGCCACTTAATTAGAATGATTCCTGTTCGGATCTTTTTGAAAACATGCAGGTTCTCGTCAAGACTGAAATTTGATCCCGTTTATTCTATTATTAAAATTTCCGTTATGTATTTGGTATTATGTTTTGACTTTTATACTTTTGGTTACTTGGTTCTTTGATTGTTAAGTTTAAATCTATTTTGGATAATTTTAAAGCGAAGTTGACCTTTGGTCAACTTTATGTGTTTCTGTTTATAAGTTATAACGGGCGAACTTAACTTAACAGCGAAGTTAATTGGTGCGCGATGTTGCCTGTGGAGCAAAGTTATCAACGTAGGTGAAGTTGACCTTGCAACAAGCCAATATTCCTCAACCACCTCCTGTGGTTCAACCCCCACCCGTGGTACAGCAAGCACCACTTGCAGATCCTGTTGCTACTCCAGAGGAACAGGTTGATCTTGAAGTTGCCTTTGGAGGGCAAGGGTTCTTTGACATGGAACGGGTTGATCCAGCTGCTGAAGTTCAAGCCTCAGTTGCTGAGGCGTCTGGTGTAAATGTTTCCATGATCGCTATATCTGTGGCGGATTCTGAGAAAACTGACTCTGATTCCTCCGATGACGATATTGCTGAAGCACAACAAATCCTTGCCAGACAAGAAAGAATTCATGGCAAGCGAAAGAGAGACTCGGATGATAGTGAATCAGATTATGAGGAGGATAGATATCGTCTGGTACAACGATCAAAGAAGGAAAGGGTTGGTGAAAGTCCTAGAGTTGGTGAAATTTCAAGGGTTGTTCGTTTTTCCCCACCTTCTTGTCTGGTATGACTATGTTACCTGTTGTTTCTACTGTCACACTGCTGATCACCACAAATGTTTCTTTAGTGACCACATCATCATCATTTGGTACTCCTCCAACCACGTTTCATTTTACTGCTCCGGAGAGAGTTTCCTTACCACCTCCTACTCTTACTCCATCTGTGGTTGTTGCAAGATTTGTTGAGTTGACGTTGGTTGCTACTGCGGGTTTACCTGTCTCAATACCACCCGCGGTTACTTTTCAGCCTGCCTCTGATATTCCAGCTAGTTTGGGAATTCCTCCACCGTATACTCAAGATGTTTCTCACATGCGGTTTGATTTTTATTCTACTTTGTCTGACTCCGAGAGAATTGCGGCTCTTGAACGGGTAGTTGCTGAGCAATCACGGATCAATCTCATCAAGACTCAAGCTATTCAGCGGGTCGTTGCAGAAAATCAGATACAATCATCCCTCCTTGTTGAACACGGTAAACTCTTTGATGGTATTAAACAGTTATTAGCATCTCAGGGGGAGACGAGCTGCAAGGGTGATGAATTGAGAACCAAGAAGAGGCGAGACAGAGACGATGATCCCAATGCATCGAAAGATGGAGGTGGTGAGTTGCCAAGAACTGAACAAACTCTTGGGACTTCCACATCTCAGGGGTAGTCTACTGGTCCATCAGGTGGTAAGGTGGTGAGAATGTGGTGGTTGTAGATGATGAGGAAGTGTTGGGAAATGATGATGATGATTCAGTTAATGATGTATTAACAGTGGAAGAGATTGAAAAGATTGGGGAACAGATACAGATTGATAGTGAGTTAGAAGAAGGGGAGATTGTTGATGATGGTGAAGAGCATGATATTCCAAATGTTGATAAGGTGAACTTGAGTCAAGATGAAAGTGTGCCAGATGAGTCTGAGTGGGAAGAACAGCCGAGATGGAAAGAACGCTGTGCTCAGTGGTTCGTCAAGACAAAGAAGCCTGCTGGTACCAACAATGTTCAAGAAAAGTTACAGTATCAAGGGCTACGCTGAGTCAAAGAAAGGTATTATTTGCTGGTTGTATGACGAACAGTTGAAGTTGTTTGTGATAAAGTGTTATGATTGGATTCAATACTTTAAGAAGGCCTTGAGATCGCTCAATACCTTGCCTGAGTGTGAGGTGAAAGACTTGGCTCGGTTGAGATTGATTAATAGGAGTGATGACGATATTGCTAGAATAATTGGAAAGATAGTGTGGAAGGAAGCTATTAAGGAGAAAAAGTTAGAACTTCTAACCCCTCAGAAAGGAAAGTTGGTTGAACATAAGGAACGGGGAATGCGGGCTGGTGGCAAGCCCTGGATGGTGATGAAGTATAAGCCGATCCGTTGTTTGAAAGAGGTGCCGATGAAGCTGATGCCCAAGAATGTGTTGAAGGGTCTCAAGTGGTGGTATGTTGACTGCCAGACTGCTGAAGCTGTTATGGAAGATGAGGATGAACAGGAGATTCTAAGAGTATATGATCCCATGCACTTGGTTAATTTGTCTCAAGCTGATTTGCAGGTACTCCATGATAAGAAGATTTTTTACATTCCTGCGTGGAAAGATGAAGCTAAGAAGTACCAGAGGGTGGTCTCTGTCTATGTGAGACAGGACGTTCATGCTTGAAGACAAGTGGTACGAGATTTTTGGATTACAAGACACGAGAAAGAAGATAGAGATATGAAGCTACTGCCAAGGGGGAGTCTGTTGGTGCATGATGTCAGTAGTTCAGTATCTCGTGTTTAGTTGTGTCTGTAATCGTTTATATTGTTAGTTATTATTGAACGTGTCATTATATGTTCGCCAGTATGTTTAAGCGAACTTGTAGGATTAGCGAAGTTATGACAACTTCGCCTAGTATGTTAGGCGAAGTTGTCGAGTTATATAAACTCATAACTTCGGCTATTTTGTTTAAGTCTTTTGAACGATTGTTTGGTGTGATTCTCTGTATCACGTGTTGGTCTTTTCAATACATCAAGTATTATATTATGCTTTTGTGTGTTTGTTTATATTCAACGTAATTATCGTCTCGACACTCGTATCGAATACGTGGGGATTCCACACCCTCGTGTTATGAGATACTCCTCTGTAGATCCGGCTGGGAACCTACATGGGGCATCATCTTCACAGGAACCCGCTTCATCGTCTTCGGCGGCTTTACCTTAAGGACAAGTTTCCTCCAGCCAGTCCTTGGATCAATGTCGTCAATACGCTTACGTCTCGGGACCTGGGGCTTGAAGAACATAAAGCCATGATTGACCTCAGCTGTCCGGTAACCCCTACGATTGATAAATGGACGTCTCGCGAGGGTACGAACATCCCAACGCGGTAAAGTAAGAACATCCGTTATCGTCTCGTAGTACTGGATCCCCTTCTCCTATTTAATTATACATACCTTAAGCTTGGAATCATACAGCCATGAAACTATATCACCATGTACCTTGGAAACAGTCTTGAAGGAGGTCACCTGATTTTCTTTGACCCATGCAGTAGCCGTGTCTTTTCGTTCTTGATCAACAAAACGATATGCCTTGATAATCTTACCCGTCGCTTTGTTGTTGAACCAGTTAGCAATGTCAGCATCAGTTGGGTTCTCAATCGATCTGAACCGAGTATCCACAACTTTCTTTCCCTTAGACATCTTTTCCAAATCATCTTCTGCCACTTTAACTGTCTGCTCATCAAACACAGGAGTACCTTGATCAACGTTCGTGTGTTGAAACAAGTCAGGATACTCCTCAGCAGTTACATCTTCCATCTCAACATCCTCGTCTTCATAAATGAAATCCGTATTCATCTGAATAGACGGATCATCCAATATACCTTCCTCATTCACCACCTCGACATCAGGCTCGGTATCTAACACAGTCAACTGATCGTCATTCATCCCAAGCAATATGGAAATCTACTACTGTGTCAGAGACCTATCAACAAACTCACCAACCTCTATCTCATCTATGTTCACCACACTTCTAACCATCCCCGATCCATCCATAAATATCACAGTATTAGCTGCAATCATCTCAATTGGCTTAGCGGCAGTTGGATCCTGATACACAATAATCTGTTTACCCGAGTCCACACCGCCACTTGTACCAGCACCGGAAGATGAGCCGTGCGATTGTTTAGGCTCACCTCCTGCACCAGACTCATCAGGATCTTGATCATCATTTTTGAGTTTCTTTAGGGCATCTTCTTTGCAAGTTAACTGCAAGATTAACTCTTCTTGTTTCTTCATTTTCACCCCCTGAGACTCAAAAATCGCCCGCAGCGCTTTAGTCTCCTTCTGACAAAATGAGTTATAACTCATCATCCGTCTTTGATTCTCCATAAGATGTTCTTGATTCTGACGGTCAGCTGCCATTTAGTTTTCATAAAGGTGGAGAAGATTCAACAACATCTCAGTCTAACGGTTTGGTGGTAAGTTGTATAGTGATGGATGAACGGGTTGGATCGGTCCTTGAGGCCGAGTGATTCTTATAAAAGAGACATCACTTGGAGGAGGAGGAGGAGTAGGAGGACGAGGAGAAGGAGGCCTCATAGATGGTTTTGAAGGGACAGTAGATAATGTAGCAGGAGGCCTTGGTATTTCAGATAACGCCATTTGCGGAACTAAACCAAGTCTTTCATGGGACACCAACGTCGTCGTCAATGTAAGCATCGGAGTGCTAGTAGTAGGCGGCACAACCGAGCATTGAGGCGTTGATTGACGAGGTGGTGGTACACCAATGATTACCCCAGCCCCAGCTGACACACGTCGTTTCTTTGATGGCTCTCCAGTTGCCACTGCTTTCCCTTTCCTCTTTCGTTCTTGTTGAGTTGCAATGGTGGCAGCTAAAGCAGCATTTACTGCTTCTTGTTGCTCTTGAAAGGCAGCATCACCAACTCCACCATCACCATCATTACCACCATCATCGTTCCCACTTTCTCCCCCTTCACGCTCGGAATCCGAGTCGTCGTGGATCCAACGTTCATTGGGAGGAAATACATAATTTGGATTAATTATATGACCAATCATTCTTTTATCCTTTGGCTTCTCCTTTCTATAAACCAACATCCTATGTACGGTATCAGCTTTCATGTGTTCCATAGGAAGCACATCATTCACCTGAGTTTGATCAATGACTAAATTGGGAATTAAGTCTTGAATGATCAGATGTAGAAACTGAGGATACATTAAAAATTTCTTCTTTTGAAGTGTTTTCTGAACTTGTTTTTTCAGATGATCATAAACTAGCTCAGAATAGTTAAACGGCTTGTTGAGAATAAGAGAAACAAATGCTGACTGTATACTACTTCAACATTCGTCAAATCCACCACGACGACCACTCATACAATGAATTAAAACATGAAGAAGATACTTGTATGGTGGGCATAAACCATTCTTGTTCAACATAGACTTGTCAATATCACCACCATAACGTAGACGAGTAAACAAACCCTTGATCAACTGCGTGTCAAATTCACTCGGGTTGTCATCATTATCACCAAATTGAAGCACACGGCGAACCACTCCCACATCATTTGTGATAGCAGTTTTATTAATCGTGGCTCTAATATGATTTTCCGCCTCAACAACCTCAGCAGTATCCCAAAACTACCTAATAATACTCAAAGACACTCTGGGTCGAACAGTGATTGCATAAAGTATCACTGAATGTCTTAAGAATGCTAACATGTCTCCGAATACGTCAACGTCAGCAATATCTTGATCAATATACGCACAGATGTTGTCTTTCGTGTCATATGGTAACAGAATAACATCTTCCTGCAGTGCTTGAGGTGGTTGCTCTTGTGGTGGTTGTTCTTGTTGTCCTTGGTCAGCAATCGGTGGATCTTGATTTACTTGATCAACCATGTTTACTGAATAGAGTTTAAAAACAGGTATGAGTAATATGAAGAAATAATACAGTATGTCGTGTGTAATTAATGTATTTACGCGTTTAGACGGTTGAAATACTTTATTTAATTTAAAAAGGAATTTAAAAGGTAATTTTAAATTTAATTAAATAATTAAATATAAGTGTAATTCTTGTGATTGTAACTATGATTCGTTACCATCTAGTAACGAACCAAGCGAGTCGCTATCATGTAAATAGGTTAACGAAAGAGACGCAGCGAATCACCTATAAAAGTTTAACGAACTGAAGTCTAGTTCGTTACAGATTTAGCGAATCCATATTTGATTCGTTAAGAAACTGATTCGTTGAGCTAGTTCGTGTATTTCCTTAACGAATTGGACACGAGACAGTTCCAATTCGCTAAGGATAACGAATGGTCAATAATTTAGACTTAATCTATGACTCGCATTGTAAAAGTCAAAATTAATATGAACAACCAATGGTCAACTGGACAAAACTAGACTCAGTTAGCTCATGCTAATCGTTGAGTAATCAAAACTACATATTTGTCCAACTCGGAATTGCAATCCGAAGCACATGGTGTTAAGATTGAGGCTAAGCACCATACCCTAAATAAGAACATTCAGTAAATTAAACAGAGGTGTGTGATATTACATTTCTCATAGTATATGAAGTGGTCTGTGATCTTAATATGCTTTGTATTTGAATTCTAAACTGGATTTTTAATGATGTTCAATGCAACTTCACTGTCCAATTTCAATGGTCTCTTGAAAGTAGTTATCCCATAATCAAGTAATTGGTTTTGTATCCAATG
Source organism: Bidens hawaiensis (assembly GCF_021521415.1). NCBI lineage: Eukaryota > Viridiplantae > Streptophyta > Magnoliopsida > Asterales > Asteraceae > Bidens > Bidens hawaiensis. Next base: position 179,405 of record NW_027497112.1, on the reverse strand, counting down.
TAATTGGGATGTGCAACTTGCAGCAACAATATACTCAGCTTCAGCAGTTGAGTTTGAAACAGTAGTTTGCTTATTACTTTGCCAAGATACCAATGCATCTCCAAGGAACTGGCATCCTCCAAATGTTATTTTTCTTGTCATTTGAAAACATGCATAATCATTATCTGCAAAACCAACAAGATGGGTCTTTATGCTGGATGGATACAAGAATCCCAACGTAGGTGTCCTGTTCTTTCTCTCTGCTACTCCATTTTGCTAAGGTTATCTTGGAATGTTGAATTGTTTGATAATGCCTTTTGAGATACAAAATTTATCCAGTACTTCCTTTTTGAATTCAGTTTCATTGTCACTTCTTATGATTTTTACAGGCATATCAAATTGTTTCTCCCCTTGTAAAATGAAGTTCTTGATCTTTTTAGTTGTTTCATCCTTTGAGTTCAAGAAAAATGTTCATGTGAATCTTTAGCAATCATCTACAATCACAATTAAAATAACTTTCTGTCCAAGACTCAGTATTCTAACTGGTCCAAAAAGGTCCATGTGTAAGAGATGAAAACAAGCAGTAGATTTCGACTTTTCTATAGGCTTATATGAATCATTATGTTGTTTGCCTTTCAAGCAAGCAACAAAAGTTTCATCATAAAAATATTCTTTGACAGGTAGACCTCTAACTAGTTGTTGCTTGGTTAGATTGTTAATTGTAAATTAGCAAAGCCTAATCATCTGTGCCATAAATATGTTTCTTTTGTTGATGACCTACTAAGAAAACATGTTTCAATAGGGATTTTGTTATCCTTATACATGTCTACATCATAGACATTGCCAATCATGTTTGCAGTTAATAAAGTATTTTCTGCGATTAGTTTTTCAATTTGTTTTACACAATCTGAGTTGAAAATTTTGCATGTTTTCTTGGAAAAGAAGGCACCATTCACACATTTGTGATACACTTAACAAATTGAATCAGTTTGTCAATCAAGTTAACATCGTCAAATATTGACATTGCCACACAGATGTTTAAAATATTCAAACTGAACTTTCTTTTTTGGGTGTGGATTTTTGATTTAAAATAAACGCATCAGGTGTTACAACAATCTTTTGTGTTCAACTACTTTCAAAAATCTACAATTTTATGTTAAATGTTTGACTTTTTTACAAACATCACAATGATTTGGAAACAATTTCTTCTTTGAGAAATTTTTAGGGGTTTTATTCTTTGTCACACCCAGTCTATCAACAAAATTTGTTCATGGTGATTTGTATCCAGGTACGTATTTTGGACGAATTGTAGTTTGGACATTGATATTTATTCTACTTTGTGTAACAACTGACCTTGAAACAAATGCAGGAGCAGCTGCTACAAGCTTCAAGGATTCACTAGTCTTTGAAACTACCGATGCTTTTAAAGCTTCATTCGTTTGAGTCTAAACTATTGATGTGTTGAACACATAAGTTGTTTTGATTGAATTCTCATTATTTTCCAAAACTACTGATGATTTTTAATCAGGTAATGACTTTTGACTAGTCAATTATGTGAAAGAAATAGGTTTAAACCCTTTGAGTTCATAAATTGTTTGAGATTAATTTCCACTTTTATCTTGACGAGCATGTTTTAATGGAACAGTACTTTGTGAAACAACTGGTTTAACTTGTTTTTGAAAAACAACTTCTTCCTAAAATGCATCAACAAAATTGTAGGGAATAATTCGAGAATAATCCCAAGGTTGCTTAGTGTGATTATATCCAATTCCAAATTTCATATTGCTATTGGTCTGTTTACTCAATAACATCTGGAAACTCCTACTTGTAAGGCCCAGGTCCCGGTGCCCTACTTTACGTTGGATTTACTCATAAACACAGTCTAAATATCAGAGTTAATTAAAACTTTTGCGGAATATTAAAACTTCAATAATTCATTACAAAAATTCAACTTGTCTTTTAAACATATCATAAAGTAGTTTATTAAAACATCATGAAAAATCTTCTTTGGGTGCCAGTCTCTTCAATTCATGTCATGTGTCCCTCTCTCAAGCCAGTTGCTTTAATCTATTTACCTGCATGCATATTAAAAGTCAGCTACGCTGAGTGAGTTCTACTTAATCAGGTAACATACAATACATTCACATACTTATACATACGCATCCAAATATACATATTATATACTTAACCTGCTTATCTTTCTTTCGTGCATACATAAGTATACCTTCTTTCTTTCATTCATTCTTTCTTACATACTTTAAATCTAATCATACATTACATATTTATACGTTTTAAAGAGCATTACGCCCTACTGCCTCGAGTATTATTAGGGCTCGGTCCTTTTTCTGCCTCGGATATTATTAGGGTCCGATCCCTTCTTCCTCGAGTATTATTAAGGCTCAATCCCTTCTGCCTCGGATATTAGTAGGGTCCGGTCCCTTCTTCTGTACCTTACCATTATTTTATATTTATTTATAACTTTCATACATAACATACAAGTATTATCCATACATCATATATAAATAATCACATCTTCAAATCACCTGGCGGTACATGCAATATCCGAAGATCATTCACGTACCGTCAAGCATTCGTTCATACATAAATCATATAAAGCATACACTTACCACTTAAGGTAAGTGTATGAAGTAATTACATCGAGTATGCACACAGCCCCAAAAACATAACAATAAAATGGGGCTAGAAACTCACATGTAAGCGATTCCTTTCTGAAATTACAGTTATGTCCTTCTTGAGCTGTGCACAGCTATCTGTGTTTATTCATAGTATCAATTAACTACTTCCAGCTATTCCATACTTCTAAGTTATTGTAACTTCTAGCTACTGGAGTAGGGGCAACGCCCTGGCAGCGGGATTCTAGGGGCGGCCTCCCCTAGAGGGGTCTAAGGGGCCGAGCCCTGGCTGGGGTTAAGTTGCGTTACAAGCGTTACCTTTCATTGTTAACATTACCTTTCATTAATAAGTCTACTAAAAACCTCATCAGAAAACTGAAATATAATTATTTAATCAATTCAAATCTTCGTTATAAACGTTACCTTTCATTATTAATTAATTTCTTATCTTTAATTCATATATCATATAAGTCCATGTCTATTGTTCACGTGCATATGCCGTTTATCTTTCGTTTATTTTACAAAATCATTAACAAGTTCGTATAACCATTATGGGCATATATGTCCTATAAGAGTGTAAGTTCTTCATAGGCGTAAAAGTTCTTTTAGCGTATAAGTATCCTTAGCGCATAAGGTGTTATGGGCGCATAAGTCTAACTGGTGCATAAGTAGATCCCGCGTATAAGTTTCTTCAACGTACAAGTCGTACACATACGTCCACATACATACATGTTACACGCATACATATATGCTGAATACTTATACGTGACTTGTATTTATACGGCTAAGCTCATACTTATATGTTGCATACTTATGTGTTGCCCCAACATACATGCTGCCTAAACTTACACGCTACCAACTTATACGCCGTATACATCCTGTTCAGCTCCTATAGATGCGTTTTTGGGGGTTTTTCTTCGATTCCGGCACCGTGAGTCGTTGTTAACAACCATGGTTGATCGGGGTTTGATCGTTTATAGTCTAGGTAGCTTCGGGGTGTTCAAATCTGAACTTAGGTGGTCCTTAAGATCGTTTTTGGTTGATTAGACACCCGAACAAAGCTAGACCTAGATCTAAACGATTTATATGGCATCACGGGGCTACGGTGTTAGGTTCCACTATGTTGGTATAGCTGAGATAAATCATTTTGTACCTTCGGGTGGTCTCAGATCGTTGAATATAATATAGTAGAGAGTGTTTGGCTTAAGTGTGTGTTTTTGATGGTGTAGAGATGGATGGACAATGGAAAGGATTAGGGTTTAAGGGGTATTTATACTCCCTTAAGCCCATGAACCTTAGGCTCAGCTTTCCTTTTTGGTTCATATTTAATACCATCTAATTGTAACAACTCGGATTTTTTAATTATTATTTTATTAATCGTTACCCGACCCATTTTGTGTTCGGGAAATTTTACCAGCAAAATATCGCGTCTATCGAGTATTTAGTATTTTATTAATTATTGTTTATTTTAATTATTTATTAAATATAAATATACTTTGAAAAATGTACATTTATAGCCCTAATATAAACTTTAATCTCAATTTGTTTCCACTTCTATAGTACAAGGACTAAATAGCTTAATTTAAACCCAAGTACTCGTTTTTGATCCAAACCAGCATACCCTCGACCCGTTTAGCTTGCTTGAAGCATAATTCTCGTCCTAATAGCGAAATTTATTTGTGCAAATCTTTGTAATGCATTATACGTACTCCACCGACATTATAATTTAGGAAATCAGGATCTCGTCGATATGAATTCACTAAAATACTAACCCGTCACCTGCATAATGAGGTTAAACGTCTTAGAGTCCGAAAGAATTCAATTAAAGCTTGCTGTTACCATCCTCTCAACCTCGCCGATCAAAGCCCCAACACTAATTAAATTAAATCAGTTGGATTATACCTCGTTCGTCATCATTCAAGCCGATGGCCGTTTTTGCTAATTAACCAGCCATTTATCATCGTTAGAGGTAATTATTATATGTAACGAGTTCTTTTTTAATCTCTGAACAAAAACCCTAAACCTAATTAATCATGTTCATAACGGATTTATCGATTTAGACTTGTTAGGGTTCTTATTATTGAATTAGGTTTATGGTAACTGCTGTATATAAATGTTTCTTCTCAATCTTTAACCATCTGGCACATCAGCCCCGTTGGCTGGTGTGGGTGTGCGTTAAACCTTGAAGCCGACCATTGGCGCGGGTTCGAGTCCCGCCCGTCGCAGTTTTTATTTTTATTTTGTGTTAATGCTTTTAATGGATTTTAAAGGTTTTATAAATTGAATATTAATTATTAGATAAACATTATTTTAATAAAACCGATATCTTGGAGTTATGTTTCGTGTTGAATTTCGTTAAAAGTTTTCGTTTACGTGTCTACATATATATATATATATACATATGTATATATATATATATATATTTATATTTACCATCCTTTAAAAATTGTAATAATTGTATCCTCAACGTATAAATTATATTTATAAAATTTGATTTTCGTTAAATAGTCCAAGATATATACTGTATGATAAATATATATATTAACGTTTGTTTTAAATTATTTAATATATTACGAGTTATATGTATATATGTACACATATATAATTTCATTATATTTAATTAAATATTATTTAAATAATCATATAATTATTTTAACTCATATTTATTCATTTAAGCTAATAATAATGATTTCATCATATCAGTAACCTTAGAGTTTGATTGATCAATCAATAACACCTCAGTCCCAAACATAACTCAAATCATTTCGAAATTTTAATTCATTATACGTGTTGACTCATTATTAATTAATTCAGATTAATATTATTTAACTAGGAATCATTGACGGTATATCCCTAAGGGTTCGTCTTTCTCATCATCATTCTCACTTATATTTCGTTCATCCGATCATGTGAGTATTTCACTCCCCTCTTTTACTTATTTTAAACCTTTTTGGGGACATGTGCGTATCTTATATATTTAACTATTATCTAGTTTTCAAAACCGCAACTGTTAATCCTTGTGTGTATATCAGTTTATGCTTAACTTGCTATTTGCATACTTGCTTTACTTGAACGCTATTTGCTTACTTCGGCAACCGATGTCCATTTTTATGGCAACGGTTTAGTCCTTGATTGGTAACCAATGTCAATTTATATGGATCGGTTGAGCCCTTTATTTATGGTTTACTTTTTTTATGGTTTGATTGATTGTTTATCTGATATGGCTTAACTGTTTATTATCACATGAACAGCTTGCATCTTTCTTTATTTACTATATACTATTATGGTTGTGTCTTAAACTGGTGTTTTACTCACTCAACATCTGTTGTTGACAAATATTCTATTTTATACGCATATGCAGGTTATCGTAGAAATTTAATGCAGGTTGGTGAAGACTTAGTGAAGAATTTAGTTGGAAGAATAGTTTAATCAATAAATCCAAAATATGTATTGTTGTATGAATTATGTACTTGTTTGTATTGATTTATTTGATAATTGAATTTAATTAATAGATATTGTCACTTAAATATTGTATGATAGTACCTTAAGAGCTGTGGCAATCAGCTCATGCCCCGACATTTCCGCCTTAGGTTGGGGTGTGATACTAATTAACCTACTTAACCTTCCATCTCTATTATTTTATTATTTCTCTACTAACTCAAGTAAATATTTCCATCATAAATAAATATATTAAATATTATTCTTAGAAAATTCGGGATGTTACAGTACTAGATTCAATCCTTTTCTTTTAGGTGACCTAAGTATGTTCTAATGTTTTTGCATTCGTTGCACTTGCTCAACAAATTTCAGCATAAACATTTTTATTAGAAAAACCATGTTTAGTTTCAAAATCTCCTTGTTTTTTTTTCACTTATTTTAAGATCTAAATCAGCCTTACATTTTGAAACAACTGATTCAAGTGCTGCAAGTTGTTTTAATAGTTTCATGTTTGTAAGTTTTATGTTAGCAAAGTCAATGATACATTAATTAGAACACAATTTCTTACATAATTCAGGAGTTACCTTATCAATAGTAGTTGCAAGTGCTTTTCCGTCAGCAGTTGATATATCAACATTTTCATGAATTGTCATCAACACTTTTATGATTTCATCCTTGATATCAATTTTCAACTCCTTTTCATCAGCTGACTTAACATCTATCACCACAAGAGCCAAATACTTTATGCTCATCTCCTCTGGTAGACTAATCTAGTTCACACTCCTCTTGTAGTAGTGTTTGTAGGCTGAACTTATGTGTTGATAGGTGGAACGATTGAAGTTTGAACATATTGCATATGTTGAGGTATTTGCACATACTGATAACGAGGAACATTATTTAGCATAACTGAAGTTTGAGCAATATATGATGTGGAATGGTTATTGAAGTTTTGTTGATGAGAATTTGGATGTGATGGAGATTTTTTATTGGCTATTAAAGGCTGGACATAAAGGTACTAGGCTGAATCTGATTTATGCATTCTCTTGCAAAGTGTCCTAGTCTGTTACATTTGTGACATGTCATTTTCGATTTGTCAAATCCAACTTTTTTCCTATTATGAATTCCTGAAAATTTCCTTCCAGTACTTTTATAGAACTTGTTTGTTATGACTGTCAGCAACGCATTGAGTTCAAAATCTCCAATTGAAAATCCACTAAATCAATATATTGCAAATCATCCATAATTAAGGATAGATTGTCAGACAAATTTTGAGGATTCTCAAGAGCAACAAAAGCTTGATTTTCTAACCCTAAATAAATACCAATAGTTATGTCTATATGATAGCATAACTTTCAATAGAGATCTCAAAAATCTGTTAATCAGAGAAGAGTTAGTATAATGAACATCAAACAATTTTAATTCAATAATTAATGTAGTGAACCTTTCACATTGTTGAGTTAAACTTTCTCCTTTCAGATGAAAAAATCCCACATACTGTTGTGTGAGAATTTCTCGTTCATTCTCAAGGACTTGCAATGAATCAATCCACCATAAATTTCATTTGGAAATGCCATGGCAAGTATTTCATGAGCTTTGGCAACCAATTTAATTTCATGTACATCTTAATCAGAATAATCCTTAGGATCCTTCTTGATCGTCTTGTTACCATCTAATGGATCAACAATTTCAGAGGAATGAGGTCCATGAACAACTGACCTCCAACAACTAGTGTTTCGATTGCATAGACGATGTAGCGCTCTCTTGCCCATATGTTGTATTGACCTTGAACTAACATTGGTGGTTTCGAAGTTGAACCCGTGTTATGAGGATCCTGCACGAAAGACGTAGTCTCATTTTTATAGGAGTTTCACTAACAACAGTGTAATCAACAAAGTTTTGCTTAAAACTTGATTCCCCAACTTGAGTTATCATTTTGAGCTTAGAATTTTGTTTCTAAATTTCTTGTTAGATTAATTTTGGAGATCCAAAGCTCTAATGTCAATTGCTGGGATCTAGATTATATTCAATTAAGCTAATGAACACAAGTTACACCAATAGAACAGTAAACAACTAATCTGATCCTTCGAATGAATTACTATCACATTAATTGAATTAATATTGAATTATGAATATCACTAGTATTATCAAAGTTAATAAGAAACGGAAAATAATCATGCCATAGAAGGTTTCATATGGAAAAACAACTTTGTATTAATTAGAATCAAATGATTACAATCTATTGCTCTCCATCAACCTTAGCTCATATTTCACTAATTTTCAGTTCAAATTGTACTATGATCAAGTGAATGTGTAATGTGTAAAAGTGTTAATGAAGAAGAGACTATCTTCTTCATTTTATACAATTGTTAAACGATTGATGAGCTAAAGGTGAAAGCAACATCTAACCAAATATGTTACAAACTATTGATGAACTAATACAAACAACTGACTATAAAAGAATCCTATGAGAACTATTGATCTTTGTTAAAATAGTTGATGTTAGAACCATCAGTTGTTTGCCTTCTATTCTTTGAATCTTCTATAGTTTGCTGAGAAGGTGTATTCAGTTCTTTTGTATCAACAGTTTACTTGGTTAGATGTTTGGGAGCAGCTGTCCTTAATGGAGAACAATAGATGTTTGATCCATCAGTTGCTTGGTTTTCTGACCATCAATTCTTTGCTTCTTTCAAACAGTTTCTACGGTATCTTAAAGGGACTTTGATGCATGACATTCTGGTTAACCTATCTCTCTTTACTATACTCATGACTTACTCTTATGCTGATTGTGGTGTCCTGATTCCCGTTGTTCCATGTATGGACTTTGTATTTTTTGGCGAAAAATTAATCTCATGGCATTCTAAATGGTAGCCTACAGTTTAAAGCTCTATGTTGATCAGTTCTTCATGTAAGTAATATAAAACATGATAAATATAAAACCTATGAACCTGTTACAGCATGGAGAATAGTAATCGCAGCAGAGTATGAGATAGTTGACATGTTTGTCATCTTGGTCGAGTTCCCCTTTAGGATGTATAGTTAAGAATGGTGTTAGGGTTTTTGAGAGGAACCCGGTTTTATGAGAGAGGAGGCACACAAAATTGTTATGTGTGTGTGATTAGGTTATTGTTAATTTATTCTCTCTATATATACACCCAAGGGGAAACCCTTTATTAGCTATTAAGAGTAATATGGCCCATCAACAATTACCAAGCTAATATATAATAAGGTATAATAATTATTTTGATCTATTATTATATAAATGATAATGATGGCCATATAAATAAATATATATAGAATATATTTATTCTTACATTCTCCCACTTGGCCGAGTAATCATTTATTATGAGTATTAGATAAGCTTGATCAGGAGTTAACACTCATTTTAGCTTTAAACTTAAACTAGAGCAGAGAAATACAGTCATTGAATTGAACATCAGCTCAAGACCCCCATTAATCATACGGCAGTCCTTATTTAAAACCTAAGTAGTTATGATCAAAATTTTCAAGTAAGCCCTTCAGAATGTTTGATTTGTATATTTAGTTCGTCTATATGTCATTATGCATGCAGAACATATTAAGAGACGTACAAAATCAAAACTTATGAGGAAATTTAATACTTAATCATTCATAGTACGATATGCAGTTGTACGTGGTCATTAATAAACCCCTCATGATTATAAGCGCTTTCATAATACTTATGGGTAATAGACCTTTCGTTATAGGATCCTTACGCATATCATGAATGTATTCGATATGAAAATTTAGATTCCTCAATTCGTTCATAAACGAATAATTAACTTCATATCAAAATTTAATGCAGCACCTATCAAACTGTTACTGTTTGAGAAAACATGGTAGCTGACGTTATCACAATTAGTCTTCAATATATAAGTTACTTGGAGTTTAATAAAAACTTATGAGTCCACTAATAAATATTCAACAAAAATTATTGACAACAACGTTGTAATTAATCAACATATTATGTTGTTATGACTTAGGTTGTTGTTATCAGTTCATTATGACTCCTCCATGAGATAGATTTATCTACTGACATAAGAATATATCCCGAAAATTACATTTTCTTATCTCTGAATATGACAAAGTTTAGTGTAATATACCGGTTTGAATTCTCACTTCTTCTTTTAAATTATAGTCTTTCATTTCTTTTAAAGATATTTTAATACTCTTTAGATGTTTCACATTAATCTAGGCATATCTAGTGTGTTACAATTTTGAGTAATATCTGAACGAGTATAGACTTGAACCTACATATGGCTTTTACTTAATGAAGCATAAGGTAATAATCTCAATTATCCTATTATCCTCTAAATAGAGCAATATTGTTTGTTACATGTGTAAGGACCCATTTAAGGTAAAATTTATACAACAAAACTAATGTCCCTTTGGGTCTATCTCAGAATGTTATGATATCTATTATGTAAGGGATATCTTTGAGATATTTCATATCAAAGTGTGTGAACAATGATTTAACTTATGTAACATATACTTGTAAGAAGAATGTCATCTATATAAGGAAAAGTTTGTTTTTAGTTGCTCCCACTCATCTTGAGGTAGGTACATTAATCCACTTGGTTTTTTATGAAAATAATTGTATAAATATTTCATCAAATTTTGATGTTTGCATTAACCCATATATGGGATTTTATTGACTTATAGACTAAATGTTCATTAACCTTCAGTTTATAACATTTAGGTTGTTTTATGAGCATGTAGATATGTAAGTCAGTTATTAGGGAAAGTTGTTTTAATGTTCTTCTAACGTAGCTCTTTAACTATTATATGCTAGTTGAACAGTGATGATCCTCAAAGAAATTTTTTATAATATAGGTTATAAGATTCTTTGATGATTTATTCCCTTTTGAATCTAACCTTTAATAATCAATTATGCTTCTTAGTGTCTTAACGTTTGTGTTAGGATTTAGTTTAGTTATGAACACCTTTAGGTGATTCAACCAAATCTCAAAACGTTAGCGACTTATGGAGTCAATTATGATTGATGATAATGGTTTAATTATAAGGGGTGTGATTATTAAACTTTCCAACATTCAATTCAACTTTAGTTAGGGAGGTTACATAAGCATCAAATTTAGTAGGTTTTAAAACTTAGATGGCCTCCTAAGTTGATTATTGGGTAATTTTAAAAGTCTCAGTTTTTTGGATTAGCTCTTAGTTAGGTTGCTATCATTTTCAGGATTCTAAGTGTGTAAGATTTGGCGCAGTATGGTGTACAAGAGGTGTAATTGGAGTAAAATTTAATATCTCTCTTCCCCCCCGCCTCTTGTACTTCTAACAAGTCATTATAAAGACTTTTACTGCTTCCACTGACCTTAGAAACCTTTAGGAAGTTAGCATACTTAGGGTCAGTATTTAAAGACCAATAGATTCTAACAAAGAAACAAGTTAATAATATAAGTTGTTGCAGTTTCTCTTGGTGAGGATTAATTTATTAAGAAATCTGAATTTGTCCACGTTTAAGCAACAGTGAAACTTTTGTAAGAGTAGTAGTAAATTCTAAAGAGATAAGTTTTGATGGAATAGTGTTATGATGGAGCAGTGTCTTGTTCAAGAGGTGTATTTGAGATAATATCAAGTTTTTACTCCCTCACCTCTTGCAAAATCTTGTAAGTTATGATTGAGACACTTAAGGCTCCCACTGATCTTTAATATCTCTAGGAAAAATACAAGAGAAGTTTCAATGATGTACATGACGTGGGAATCTGTCATATATATGTTAGACTTGATTTGATTCCATTAACGTCCAGATGTCATAATAAACTTAAAGGACATATTTAGAAGAAATCGTATTAAGTATATATGAACGGATCTCTTTAAGACCGCGGACCATAGAATACTGATTAGATACAAGTAAATAGCATTTTAAATGATAAAAGAATTATGTCTGAATATTCCGTTTGAATAAGTTTCACGAATGTCAGTGAAATACAACTTATGGTGGACACATACTTATTCCATAAGCCAAGTAATGTTTAGGGCATTTAACACATGATTTAAAATCACTAAGAATGAGATTATATGAAAAATCACCCTCATCAACCATGTCATGATTTCTCATGAAATTTGGTTTTAATAGATGATATTATAGGTCTCATTTGTCTTTCGTTAAATTTTTGTTTGCATTATAACAAAAGTTGTGAAAGTATACATTATCATCTAGTTCTATTTTATAAATATTTCAATCCAGATATTGATAACAAATAATATAAGAGTTTAAGGTAAGAGTGACTTTATGTTGGCTATGCAAACCTTATAACTGTCATAATGTAACTTAAGTATTGATAATAAATTCTGATTAATCTTCAGAATATTTAAGTTATCATCAAGTGTAGTTAAAAGATAGTTTATCATGGTTCTAATAACCTAAACATTTAAATTTGTCACTAACACCCATGTTAGTTATTTGTTGATTTCGGGTAAACATATAGGACTAGACTCAACAAATCATGTGTTAATGGGAATATTAGGATTAGCAGACTTATAGATCATTATTATACAACTATCAATTTTAGCCAGTTGTTCTTTTGAATTATGGATAGTCTTGTAATGTCTATGCCTAATCTAATGGCATATTTTTGCAATGGGACTTCTCCTTAAGAAACCTAAAGCTGGAAGTAATACTTGTATTTTGTCTATGAACCTTAGAATTATCCTATTTTGGGTTTTAGTGGTAGTGATTTGAATAACATCTTATTTCTAGCACCAGACATTTCTTTTCGTGTACATATGTTGCTGATCAACACACTCATTTTCCTTTGGTACTTCTGAGTGTTATAGTTGATTCGTAAGGCACCAAATTGTACTGCTGAAAATTTTAGTATGTAATGTACTAAAAAAATGTATTTATTTCCATGTGTAAGCCCTTAATTTTATGGGTCATGGTATTTTACATTATGATGTATTCTGTAATGCCATTTAACCTTATAGTTAGAATTTTCAAGAAAGAATGCATGCATCTTATGAGTTATTTTGATTAGTCTTAGGAAAAATAAATCAAGAATAACTCTAGTAATAGCATTTATTTAAATAAATTATTGATTATCATTATTATTAGAGACATTATGATTGACGCATCCCATTTGTTATGCTCTAGTGTTTAATATAATGATTGTTATTAGAAAGAGTAGTAGGATTGCCATATCATGTCTTAATGAATAATTAAAATTGAGAAAAGTTAAATGTTATTAAAACTCTTTATGAGACAAAATTCAATTGTATTTTAAGAATGTAACATCCCGTTTTTCGGGTTTTCGGTTAATAAATTAAAATACAAGTTATTATGAGTCGGGCTAGTGTTAGGTTAAATGGATATGTGTTATGGACTTGGGCCATGAAAGAAAGAGGAAAGGACCATGGCTTAAGCCCATGATCCATAATTATATAAGTCATTAAATGGCCTTTAATCATTCATTTCACACATTCCATACACCTCCCAAAACACACACTTAAGCTCTTTCTCTCTAGTCTCTCCCTAGCCGAAATATCGAGGAGGAAAAGGATCCCGACCCAAGGTATGATAGTATTTTTTCGTATGAGCTTAAATCCGTTAGATATAATCATGAAACGACGAGCCGACACCGTTAAACCGTTTAAGTCATGAGATCCGGGTGGAATCGTGTATAAACCGAACCTAATATGAGCTTAGGGGTCACCCTAGCTCAGATCTGGATCGAACGGGACGAAAAACGTTGAAAAACGGTGCAAAACTGTGAAGATACGTTTTTCCGGTGAATTTTCCGGCAATGGCGGCGCCGGAAAAACGTGTACGAGGTTGTCAGGGAATGTTCTGAAAAATCTGACCTAACCCTAGTTCGCAAAGGAATAACTAGCGAATTAGAGGTAATTCGCCAGCTGATTCGCTAAGAAAAGATTAACGAACTAGCTGTAGTTCGTATCCAATTCGTTAAGGGAAAAGGGTAACGAATTACCCTTGATTCGTTATGACCAGTTCGTTAAAGGAGATAACGAATTAGAAGGTCCAATTCGCTACTTGGACTGGTTCGCTACATGGACTGATTCGTTAAGAGTCCAGTTCGTTAAAAGTCCAATTCGTGTAAGTAACCAGTTCGTTAAAGGTTCCAATTCATTACAAGAACCAGTTCGTCATGGCAAGTCAGTTCGTTAAGGATAAGTAACGAATTAGAAGTTTAACAGAATGGTCCCTGGACTTAGAAAAGAATGATTTAATTACAAATAAGCCCTTGAACTTTTAAGTAGCATATTATTCAATGATTCAAAATGCTATTGGAAAATGTGTTAAGACAGCTTAACCCCAGCCAGGGGCTCTGCCCCTTGGACCCCACTAGGGGCTGCCGCCCCTAGAACCCCGCTGCCAGGGGCGCTGCCCCCGGACCCCCGGTCGTGGAGGGTAATAATTAAACTAGAAAGGCGATATGTGTAGTGATAGTTTACTGAAACGTATAATTATTATACAGTTAGTCGTGCACAGCTCAAGAATGGAATAACCGTAAACGGTGAACGCAACCGCATTGAGGTGAGTTTCTAGCCCCCACTTCCTTGTTATGTTTTCGAGGCTGTGTGCATACTCAATGTGATAGTTAATACACTTACCTTTAAGTGGTATGTGTATGCCTTGTATGATTTATGTATGATGATTGCCTGACGGTGCGTGAACGATCTTCGGATATTGCATGTACCGTTAGGTGGTAGCTAAAGATGTGATCACCATGTATGATGTAAGATAAGATGCATGTATGAATATATATGATGTATGTATAATGTACGTACGATATGTTAATGGTACGTGAACGCTCTTCGGAGATTACACGTATTGTTAGGAAAAGTATTTAAGAACAGGTATAGTATGAAGCTATGGAAGAAAGGGTACCAGACCCTAATAATATCCGAGGATGAAGGGTGACCGGAACCTAATAATAATATCTGAGGATGAAGGGTGACCGGACCCTAATAATAATATCCGAGGATGAAGGGTGACCGGACCCTAATAATAATATCCGAGGATGAAGGGTGACCGGACCCTAATAATAATGTTCGAGGTATGTAGGTGAAACGCCCTTTATAATGTATGGTTAGATATGAATGTGTATGGACGAATGATGAACATGATATGTATGTAATGCGTACCTTCGGGCACGTATATGTGTATGAAAAGTAAGTTATGTGATTAACTAGGACTCACTCAGCATAGCTGACTTTTAGTATGCACGCAGGCAAATAGGTTGAGGCAGCTCGCGTGACTGAAGACACATGGCATGGAAATCGAAGATACTGGCATCTCGAAGAAATGTTATGATGTTTTAAAGAATATGTTTTGTTTTAATTAACTACGAATGTTTTATAAGACATGATTTGATGGTTATGTAAAATGTTATGGTTGAAGTTTTATTATTCCGCGAAAGTTTTTGTTAACTCTGATATTTAGAACTGCGTTAGTAAATAAATCCAACGTTAAAGTAGGGCTACCGGTAACGGGGCCTTACAAAGATTAGAGTGGATGATTTGGATGCGATCGTTATTTATGGAAGAAAATATAATGAGTAATATTATGGGATATTAAAATAATATAGATTAAAGTTTATGATCATTAGATTAATGAAGGATCATTAATATGAGGATCACTATATTTTATTGAATATGTGATATGTCTATTATTAACATCAAGCTAATAGACTATAATTAATAGTTCTACTTAAACAAAAAATAAATCACTTTTGAGCAGAATTAAAATTTATTTAAGTATATGTGCAAAACAATTGTAACACATCACATTTGGGCAGAAAAGAGACAATTATTTTAATTATGCACGGGCTAGTTTTGCTAAATAAAAATGTAACAAATCACCTTTGGGCAGAAGTGAGACATTTGTATCATGTTAGGCAAAACTAACAAAAGCTTTTCAGTTATACTAGAATGATAGGGTAAAGGTAACTCATCACCTTTGGGCAGAAGTGTTACATCAAGTTCATTCAAGTTAAGCATTTATGTTTTGTAAAATTTTATAATATTTAAGGTTTACAAAACATTTAATTAGTTAATAGCCGAAATGTTTAGAGTAAGGATTTTTAAGTTTCCGGTAGGACCTTATTTTGCGGAATTAGTTCTTGGAAATTTTGGGTTCCCGAGAATTGTCAGTTTCCGGCTTTTAGTGGGTTTTTCAGTATTTGGGTGTTTACATGATTTTATGGAGTTTTATGGAAAATGTTGATTCCGGTATTAGTGAGTTTTCGGGTTTATGGGTTATGACCCCAAACCATTTTAGAAACTCATAAACTCTTAGAACACATAAGCTATTTTAAGCCCATAATACATGATTTTTAAATAGCCCGTGAACCCGTAAACTGGTTTAAGCTCTTAACCCATGATATTTATTAACTAAACTAATAATGATAAGATTTTGTTCAAATCTTTTTAATGATTAACAATTATATTTGTTTCCTATTTTAAGGGGATTCAAATCTTTTATGAAAATATTAAAACTTCTAAGTTATCCAAGATTTGAAAAAATATTTCCCTAAATAATCATTAACAAATTTTAATCTAGATTTTGAACCAACATATGTATAATTTTCGATAATAATGATGAACACGAAGACATCATCGAAAATTTTAACAATTAAACATAAAAAAAACTTGGAATCGAAATCTTTAAACATGAAATTAACAGATTTCGAAAATATTAGAGTTTACTAATATAAAATTTAGCGATTTTAAACAGTTTTATGTATTTTTTCGAAATAGAACATGAAAAAAAAGAAACCTAAAAAATTAGGGTTTATCAAGTGTTAGTCCATGTCTTCTGATTCAATTCCATATTTACGTAAAACATGAAGAACTGATTAATCAACATCACTCTGATGTCACATGTTGATCAGTTCTTCATGTAAGTAATATAAAACTTGATAAATATTAAACCTATGAACCTGTTACAGCATGGAGAATAGTAATCGCAGCAGAGTTTCAGATAGTTGACATGTTTGTCATCTTGGTCGAGTTCCCCTTTAGGATGTATAGTTAAGGACGGTGTTAGGGTTTTTGAGAGGAACCCAGTTTTATGAGAGAGGAGGCACACAAAATTGTTATGTGTGTGTGATTAGATTATGATGTTAATTTATTCTCTCTATATATACACCCAAGGGGAAACACTTTATTAGTTATTAAGAGTAATATGGTCCATCAACAATTACCAAGCTAATATATAATAAGGTATAATTAATTATTTTGATTTATTATTATATAAATGATAATGATGGCCATATAAATAAATATATAGAATATATTTATTCTTACAATCTAGCGTTGAGACAGAAAACAAGAAATGACCAATACGAAAACCAAAACAAGTTGGCTAAGGAACCAATTAATTGAACTTTATATATCCGTTCGTCATTCAACGATCAGCTACCTTGACAACATATCAGCGGTGTATTTATCTTACTATTCAATACAACTTCAACGAACAAAACACGTAGATTTAAATCCGTAGTTTTAGAAAAGGTTCAAATCGGCTCTATTTGATTTCTTTATGTCCCGACTGATTACCAATATGCAGATATCTTTACCCAGTAGAGGATTTGTTTAAAGTATTCGGGGGTGTAGTTGTTCTCCATAAAAAAAAGGTTTGGTTTTATTTATATGCTTAAATCCCAATCGCCACAAAAAAAGTTTTGGTTACGCCTCTCGATCACATCTTATGAAAAAGGTAAATCTTGAGTTTACCACTGACTTTGCCAAAGGTCTTCATAAATAGTTATTTACATGCTTCATATCCAATCTTTATGTCGATCAATATTCTGCTTCGACGGATGAGGAATAGTAGTTAATATATAAATGTGTGGTGTATATAAAACTTTTAAATTTTGTATCTATATGTTTCCTAGTTTATCTCAATATTGATATATCCTCTTATTGTTTAACTAGTTTGAGGGCCGTGTATTACACGGGTAATTGTTGAAAATTTTAAACTTTGACCATTAAGTGAAATATAATCAACAAATTGATCATATATTGTTAATACAATTACAATTAGATTAAATTACAGAAATAGCATAACTAAGATTACACAAATATGTTACAAATAGGTAAAAACTTCTTTTTACATTACATTTGTGATTGTATTAGCAGGTATACATTGTTTATTAAAAATCAAAATCTTTAATTCATGTTTGTTTGTAACTCTTAATAAAGTAACATATAGGCCTACTCATAACTCTTGATATGGCCATATGTAATTGTCCGTGTGACAAAAAAGGTTCTCCAAGTACATACCAACTTTAAATAAATGATAATATATATCCATGATACTAATAAAAAAATATTCATACACATAAAATATCATAGCTTTTAATCAATTAATATGTTGTTATTTGAAAATTTCTTCTCATGTTTATAAAAAAACACGATTATCGCAAAAACCATATACATGAACTTTAATGATATAATCATCCTTGGAATCTTTACAATTTGAAATTGATTAATCATGATAAATTTGTTGTCATTAATATTCTGTGTATGACAAATTTTTAATTGACTTTGTATTTTACAACAAAAAATTGTATAATCAATCAAAATAAAAACTGAAATTTAAATATAACAAAATAATTTGTTTATTTAATATGAATGTAAATAATAGTGATTATTCTGAGTTAGAAGAATATTAAAACATTTAAAGTTGCATAGTGTAACATGAAACCCAACCCAAGAAAACCCAAATTAACCCGACCCGAGAAACTCTAACCCAAGAAAATACTAACCTAAAATTGAACCGAAATAATTCCGGTTGGTTCTTGGGTCCGAATTCTAGGTTTCGGGTCAACCTGAAAACTTTTAGTTTTATAATCATATGTATTTTTAGGTATTAAAGGCTAAGCCTTAGCCGCTAACGTTATCAGGATTTTGTACTAGTCGATTGTTTTCATTCCACATATTATGAATCGAATGTTTATTGTTTATTATTTTGAATGTAATCCATAATAAACACTTTAATTAACACTACAAAATTCACTAATCGTCTCTTGTCAATCTATATGGAGAATACTTATTATATGTAGTAATTGATTTAGTTGAAATAAACCAATAATTTTAATGTCATATATTGAAATGACTTAAAAGATAAGGACCATATATGAAAATCGGTTGAAAAAAAGGTGAGGTCTATGGTATTGACAAGTGTCAAAATTGGTAGGCTTTTATTAGAAGAGATAGACTAGAGTCCGATCAATGAGCATGGTATTTATGACCATAATGATGTGGTTGGTATAACAACCACTTAACCAAGTTTAAATCAAGTTAGTGACGAAATCAAACCAAAATAATCGACGATTCAGTTTTTTAAACCAAAATTGATGGTCGTCCCTGTTATAATAAGAACTTGTTTTAATTTCTTTTTTTATTGTATTTATGGTCAAAAATCATTATTATGGGCTAAATTTTATGTCCAAGTTCACTAGTAAGCAATTAACAACATTTTAGGTTAAAAGTTTGAGGCCCAAACTCACCATTTCGAGTCAACTTATTTTCAGTCTCTAACGATTCAAACGCAATGTAAAATGAAAAATCAACTCATAGGTGAACCAAACCCATATGTAAAACCAAAAAACTACAGCTTTCTTTTAGTTTGGACCCGAAACCGACCCATCAACCCATTTCTACCGAATGGTTTATGTTTGTGCAATTATTAGGTCGCATGTAGTCAAGCGTTAAATGGTGGCATAGCACCCCTATGGCGCCAGGCACACCGCACCACGGGGCACCATAAGGTAAATTGGGCCAGGAGAGCAATGTAGATATTGCCCTTTGGGTGATGATTTGGTCAAAGTGACCGTTCCACAACGGCTCTATATAAAAAAACCTATATAACCTATCCAACCCTCAATTAAAACTCTCGTTTTTTTATAAAATCATACTTATATAAAATCTACAAACTTTCTAATCAAAACACCAAAAATGGATTCCACCACGTCTTCCTCATCGACAATAGATTGTTTTAACCAAATTTTTGTGCATAACAGAGATAGAACGATAACAAGGTGGCTACGAGTTCATGTCAAGCCATAGCAAAGTATATGAAATTTCTTCGTTACCCTTCATGCCACTCTTGAAAAGAGAATATATTGAATACGACTGTATGTCCTCAAACATTCATATGATAAACGATTACTTCGATGAATCGCAAAGATACAAGAACACCAAGATTTTTAGGCGTTGTTTCCGGATGTCTAAATGTTTATTTTTAAACATTACTGAAGATTTGGAGCTGCGAGTTTTATTACTTTAAGAAAAAGAACATGACTCAAGAGGGACGCTAGGATTCACGGCTATTCAAAAGTGTACTTCAGTGATATACGTGTTCGCCTACGGAAAAACAACGGAAATCAACAATGACCACTTAAAAAGAAGACAAAACGAGACACCTTGGAGCATTTTTGCTACAATATTTTTATTTAAAAAAAATATAGTATTATTTCACATGTTATTTCTTGAAAAAGTTTTTGATTAATTAAATATATATACATATTTATACATATTTGTATTTTATAAAGGAATAATATAATATACTCCACGTTATCTGTGAAAAACTCACTTGGACCAACCTACAACGGATTTACAAGGTGCACGAAAGGGAACGTGGCATAGATTGTTGTCACTAGGAGTGGTCTAATTGTTCAATCGTATGGCGAGGTCAATACACACGTGGTGATAAAAAGGTACAACAATTAGTCTTTAAGCAGTTGCTTCATACGACATTAGGGTTTGGTAGGCCAACTTTGTAGGGATGACAATGAAACCCGAACCCGATGGGAAAACCCGAAACCCGACATAGATGGGACGGGTAATACCCGACCCATTAGGGTTTGGGATTTGTTTTGAAAGTGTTCGCAGGTTTGGGATTTCTAATATACCCGATTATCCAACCGGAATACCCGATAACATAAACCCATTTACCCGATTATATACCCAATGTACCCGATATAGCTTATTATATTATATTATATTATATTATATTATATTATATTATATTATATTATATTATATTATATTATATTATATTATATTATATTATATTATATTATATTATATTATTTGTCGAAACTTGTTTATGTCACTTATTTGAGACATTTTATCTTTATGGTAACAATCTTTGTAATTGATTAGTTATATTTTGTCAAAGTCCAGTAGAAACCTAGCGAGTTTTGAGCCGGGTATACCCGACGGGTATTTTATCAAAACCCGAAAAGAAACCGAAATTCGACGGGTAATTACCCGATTAAAACCCAACGGGTTTGAGACGGACTTTCATAACCGGTTATGGGTTTGGGAATACCTAAACCCGACCCAAACCCGACCCATTGTCTTCCCTACTACTTTGGTGTCCACGTGTCCAACAATGACATAACCATTTTGGAACAGTCTCCCGTGGTGGAGGATTATGTCTCGAGTAGCATATCGGTCGCTTTGTTTTGGGCTAATGAAAACTACCACCCACATGGATACTATTTGGGTGATGGGATATATCCAAAATATTAATTATTGTGAATGCGTTTAGGGATCCAATCAATGACAACACTTTAAGGAAGTACAAGAGTCTTTGCGAAAGCAAATTGAGAGGTGTTTTGGGATTCTTCAACAACGTTGACATTATTTGAGAAATCCATGTCGTTTATTATCGTTGGAAAATTGAGAAATGCTACATATGTTTGTATCATATTGCATAGTATGATTTTAGAAGACGATGAGGGAGCAATATGTCAAATTATGCACCGGACTATGTTGAAGAACAAACTCAAGAAAATATGGATGAGAGATTGCAAAACGTGTATGCCATGCGTTCCCGAGAACTATATAACACACTACTAACAGATTTGGTCCAACATGCTTGGATAGTTCGGCTGATTCGAAACGAAGGCGAACATGAAGATGAAGATGAAGATGAAGATGAAGACGAAGACGAAGACGAAAATGAAGATGACTTCGAAGATGAAAACGAATTTGAAGAAGATGAAGACATATCGTATTTATGTAAATTTTCGAATTTATGTTTATTTTATTTATTGTGGTTTTTTTATTTTGATGTAATTTAATACAATATTATTTTGCTTATTTTTATTAAAGGTTGAAAATTAATATAGTAATTGTTGTAGGGGAGTCGGGGGGGGGGGGGGGGGGTTACAGAGAATACACATCCCTTCCATAATCCAAAAATTAAAATTACATTAAAATCACAATGTTTTCTGTATTAATTCAATTGAATAATATTTTTTTTTACTTTTATCATTATCTTATCTTTTTTTCATTCACAACCATTTTTCAAAATTATTAAAAAATTATACTAGGTGAACACTAGTTTTCAAATATACAGAAAAATAAATGCATTTTTAATCTTTTCTAATCAAAAGACCCTAAACAACTCTCTACATTACAAAATTCTCTCACAAAAAATAAAAGATACGATTTGAATGTCATAGGTCTATACCGCTACATTACTTTTTATCATAACTCCTTCTAACATGGTTAACACGTGTTGCATTATGTCACATAAAAATCATGACTACACATAGTTGTACTTGTAATTGTTAAACCATGCGTAGCCGGGCCTTATGGCCGACGTTTTGGATGATAACGTCGGGGCACCCCCCTCCCCCTGGCATTTTGGGTGTATTATTTTTGTCCGGCGTTTTGTTGATAACACGAGAAATGGGCACAAATTTGAAAAATATATTCGTTGTGTATATTACCTTTGGATTAAATTTTTTTTTTAAATATTAACTCAACAATACTACAAAAACAAACCCAAACCTCATTTTTTACACAATTCTTTCTACTACTTCTCTACCAAATATTTTTTACACAATTCTAATACTACAAAAATGTTTCCGTTTAAAAACCATAATGTTCTCGGTTTCAGTCAATATGCCCGTCAAGGCAACGCAAACAACCAAAATCCACAACCTAACCCATCTACCGTCCAGATGCCAACCGTCCCCGTCCCAAATCCTTTCGAAGAGCAAATGGCCGCGTACATACAATATATAAGTTCCGGAGCCCCTCTATCAAATACGATGCCCGGTTTCCAAAACCCAACCACAAACATTTTTGCCAGTTCGGGTTCCCAACCCGACGACGAGACGGTTCTGGAGACACAAATAAACCCGGGGCCACAACTCGTCGGCGGTTCGAGCTAATGCGGACATCCAAGAAAATACATAAAGAAACCCGCCGCAAAGCTCGGGCTAAAAAGAACACTATACCGTGGAGTATCGACGAGTGCGAACTATGTTCTCGTGCTTGGTGCGCGATATCGGAACATGCCGAGTGCGGTAAGTTTTTAAACAATATATATTTTTTTTAAATTTCACAGAAAAAGCATTGACCTTGTAATGTTTTTATTTTTATAGCGAACTATCAATAACTGGGCTTATTTTGGCACAAAATTAAAGAGTTGTTCAACAAACTTGGCGGGGACTCGCGTCGAGAAAAAGATTCCTTACAGTCGAAATGGAACAATATCAACACCAAATGCACGGCTTTCCATACAGTTCACTCTCGGATGACTCGAACGTGTAGTAGTGTCTCTGACGCGGAAATCGTCGAAAAGACATTGACATAGTATCAACATAAGGTCTCGGGGAGCTTCAATTACTTTGGCATATGGAAACAATACCTGAGGTTTCACCCAAAATGGGACCCGGTTATGGAGGCCAACACCGAAGGTGGTCCGCCTAAAAAAAGTCTAAAACATCGTCTTCGGTTGATCCAGAAACGCCTCGTTCCGACGCTCGAAACTTCAACCTAAGCGATAATGAAGCCGGGAATCCTTATGCGGATATTACCGAGATGCCTCGACCGGTGGTAGAATAAGCAAGGGAAAGGGGAAAGGGGTCGTGTCATCGTCGAAAACGGGTTCGAATGCCAAAATGGAAAGTCATTTCAAAGAAATGAACATTCGACTCAAAGATATACAAGAACTTGAAGCTAAACATCTTCAAGTAAATTTCGACGCCGTCGATGTTGAGTCAAATATTTGACCAAAATGAAGTATATGGAAGATTGGAATCTTCTCAACCACCTCAGAATTCGCTAAGTATGGATCCGGGCACACCTTAGACCTCCGAGCAAGCTTTTACTTAGCCGGGTACGATATTTTGTCTATTGGGCAAGGTTATCTTCAAGTAGTCTTCTTTAGTGGATATCCGAGCAGAGTTTGCAAATTAGTGCATTGCCGAGTAAGGTTCACTAGTTTATGTAAATCCGGGCAAGGTTCATTTTATCAAGAAAGTCTGTTCTTCAAAGCCAAGTAAAGTTCACTCCCGAGTAAGCTTTTGGCTAACCAAGTCCATGAAGCCAAGTGATTGGAAGACCGGGCAAGGTATTCATTAATAATAGTGGTCCGAACAAGCTTGATGTATAAATGGAATATCTCTAAGTAACATCGGGCAAGGTTCAACTCAAGCAAGGAACAGTACTCCCGAGTACACTTTGCTAATAAGCTATTTTATAGCAAGGAGTTGAAATGGACCATTGAAGTACAAGGTTGCTCGTAAGGGTTTGTTGGGCAAAGTCTGGCAAAGTCAAGAAGACTGGAGTCTACCCGGTGAGTATTTTACTTGGTAAAATACTCTTTAAGTAAAGTCTACCCGGAAACTGATCCCGGGCACACTTCTATGTTTACCAAGTCCTGAAGGATGACATAGTACACAACGTACTCGGAAAATGAAGATTGATGCAAAGCCTACCCGGAAGACTTGTTTACACTTAGACTCTTTTCTGATTATGTAATTTGAATATGTATTTACGTTTGGGGTTTCTAGAAGGAATGACAGCTGTCCTAGGCTGGCAGGACTATAAATAGAATGTTTTAGGGCACGCCGCCTAAGACGGATTCTAGCCTCTACACTTTTTGAATAAGAAAGAATATTTTCTTAAAAAGTGACGGCTGTCCTAGAATACGTATGGAAAAACCCTCCTTCAAGAAACCCTAAATCGATTATCCAATTTGTATGATGAATGTTATATGAATGGAAATCTTTTGAGTGAATCTTGTTTGTGTTGGTTACCTTTGAATACTTATTAAGCAACCGTATGTTTGTTATTGATTCCGCCTTTAACAAACGGTTATCTTTTTAAATATAGCAACCCGTCATTAACTCTCTTGTCGACACATTTATTTGTGTGAGTTATGACATGATTAAGTAAGATCCAGCTGAAATCAAGGGACAAGACAAGTGGTATCAGAGCTGATTGCTGATATTTTGGAAAGATCGTTGCCGATTGAAGATTTGAAGAAGAATGACGTAAGCAGACCACTGTTACATTGAAAAGTGATGTCAGTAGCTCTGTTCTTCATTTTTCTTCCAGATCTACAATCATTTGGTGTTTTCTTTTCCTTATTCTATTTAAAGTTTAATCTTTATATATATAAATCTTGTTCTTATCGAATCAGACACCTCAGATCTGAACAACGGTTTTCAGATCTGATTATTTTTAAAACTCTGTTTTAAAGAAATTACTTTTGATTTCACAAAATGTCTGGTTACGAGGAACAAGAGGTGTCTACTAACAAGATTCCTAGACTGTATGGACAAGAAAATTTCACTAAATGGAAGGTCTTGTTTGAAGCAGCCGTTTGCTATAATGATGTTGATATGTGGAACTCCATCAAGAATGGTCCACAAAGGGAAGTTGAAGAAGTTGTAAATCTGGCAGCAACGGCTGCTGTGAGAGAAAGGATGAGAAAGGTAGATGACAAGACTTTAGATATGTTGAAGCTGGGTCTGTCTTGAAAAATACTTACCAAGGTTGCACATCATCCCAATGCCAAGGCAATGTATGATGCAATACTTGAAATGTTTGAAGGAAATTTTGAACTCAAAAACATCAAGAAGCAAAGATTGAAGCAGCAGCTAGAAAGATTTAAGTATAAAAAAGGAGAAAGTTTGAAGTCTATTCTTGAAAGGTTTCTGGGAATTGTGAATGATCTCAGAACCATAGACTATGTCATGACTGACTTTGACCTCAATACCAAGCTGCTCAACTCTATGCCAAAGGAATGGTATACTGCTTGCAAGTTCATCCTCACAAAGCATAACTTCAATGAGCTAAAAGTGGATGATGTAGTGTGTTTTCTTCAAGCTGCTGAGATAGAGATGATAGAGAATGAGATGATAAAGGAGGAAAGACCCTGCTTCAATGTTTCAAATGCATTGATTGCACCTATGGGCAATTTGACTACCAAGAATCAACAACAGATACCTATCATTGAAGAACCTGTTGAACTCAATTCTGATACTCCAAAATCATTTGTTGGTGTGAGCACAAGCAATCAAGGAAACCAGCAGAGGTTCAATGTGCAGCTGATTGATGTCACTGATTCTGCCTCTTTGGCAAGTGGAAATGTTACTCACACTAATGGTGGACATGGTCAAAGCAGTGATACACAGACATTGCTTTCAATGTTCACTGAGTCATATAATGCATTTGTTGCAAAGAACTTAATTCACACAAGTGTAGTACAAGATGATCTTGAGCAGATAGATGCTGATGATTTGGAGGACATGGATTTGAAGTGGCAAGCAGCTATGTTGGCTCTTAGAAGCAAGAGGCTTTACAACAGGACTGGTAGGTCACTCCTATCATGACCAAATGAAAGAATTGGTTTTGACAAGTCAAAAGCCATTTGCTACTGTTGGGTCAAGAGTTTGACCCAAATGAGGAGATTTGACCAAAATGAAGAATATGGAAGATTGGAATCTTCTCAACCTCCTCAGAAACTGCTAAGTATTGAACCCGGGTACACCTTGGACCTTCGAGTAAGCTTTTACTTAGCCGAGTACGAGATTTTGCCTTCCGGGCACGGTTTACTTCAAATAATCTTCTTAAGTGGATATCCGAGCAAGGTATGCTTTTTAGTGATTTCCGAGTAAGGTTCATTAATTTGGCATATTCGAGTAAGGTTCACTTTGTCAAGCAGGGTTGTTCTTCAAGACCAAGTATTTTACTCTTCCGAGTAAGGTTTGGTCAAACCAAGTCCAAGAAGCCAAGTAATTGGAAGACCGGGCAAGGTATTCTTTAATAATTATGGTCCGAGTACACTTGATGAGTTGATGGAATATCTCTAAGTTATATCGAGTAAGGTTCTGCTCAAGCAAGGTATGTTCTCTCGAGTACGCCGTATCAATAAGTTATTCAACTATAATGAGCCGAACAGGATCATAGAAGAACAAGGTTGCTCGTAAGGATTTGTCGAGCAAAGTTTGATAAGTCAAAGAAGATTGAAATCTACTCGGTGAATATTTTACTTGGTAAAATATTTGTTAAGTAAAGTCTACCCGGAAACTGATTCCGAGTACACCTCTATGTTTACCAAGTCTGAAGGAAGGCCGAGTACACTGCATACTCGGAGACTGAAGTTTAATGAAAAGCCTACCCGGAAGACTTGTTTTACACTTAGTATAATTTTTGAATATGTAAATTAAATATGTACTATCGGATAGGGTTTCTAGAAGGAATGACAGCTGTCCTAGGTTGGCAGGCCTATAAATAGAATAATTAGGGCATGCCGGCAAAAAAAAAAGAGGGCAATACGAGAGACAGAGAGGATAAGACCGACACATTAATTAAGAGAATATTTTGTGTGTGACGGCTGTCCTAGGATTCCTCATAAACCCTAATCGATTATCCTTTTGTATGATTAACGTTATATAAATGGAAATATTTTGAGTGAATCCTTCGTGTGTCTTCGTATTTTGAATATTCATTGCAACCGTATGTTTGTTATTGATTCCGCCTTTAACAAATGGTCATCTTTGTAAACATAGTAACCCATCATTAACTCGCTTGTCAACACGATTAGTTTTGTGTGAGTTATGACATGATTGATTAAGATCCGATCCGAAACGACCTGACAAGTGGTATCAGAGCCTATTGCTGCTATTTTTGGAAAGATTGTTGCTGATTAAGTTTTGAAGAAGAATGACCTAAGCAGAGCACTGTTCGATTGATTTGTGACGTCAGAAGCTCTGTTCTTCATTTTTCTTCCAGATCTACAAGTTTTAGGTGTTTTCTTTTCCTTATTTCACTTAAAGCTTTGATTTTTATTGTTGAATCTTGTTCTATTCATATCAGACACCTCAGATCTAAGAATTTATTCTCAGATCTGATTGTTTTAATCTACTTTTGATAAGATCTTAACTTTTGTTTTAAGAAAATGTCTGGATATGAGGAACAAGAGGTGTCTACTAATAAGATACCTAGATTGTATGGTCAGGAGAACTTTACCAAGTGGAAAGTGCTTTTTGAGACTGCTGTTTGTTATAATGATGTGGATATGTGGAATTCTATCAAGAATGGACCACAAGCTGCTGTTGAAGAAGGTGCTAATGCAAATGCTATTGCTACCGTTAGAGAGAGAATGAGAAAGGTTGATGACAGGGCATTGGCTATGCTCAAACTTGGTCTGTCTTGGGAAATCCTCACAAAGGTTGCACATCATCAAAGTGCTAAGGCAATGTATGATGCAATCCTTGAGATGTATGAAGGGAACACTGAATTGAAGAACATTAAGAAGCAAAGACTGAAGCAACAGTTAGAAAGATTCAAGTATAGAGATGGTGAAAGGTTGAAGTCAATACTAGAACGTTTTCTGAGTATTGTGAATGAGTTAAGAACAACTGACTATGTAATGACTGACTTTGATTTAAATACAAAGTTGCTCAACTCAATACCAAAAGAATTGTATACTGCTTGCAAATTCATCCTTCAAAAGCAAAATTTCAATGAATTGAAATTGGATGATGTAGTATGTTTTCTTCAAGCTGCTGAACTTGAAATGATTGAGAATGAAATGATCAAGGAAGATAAACCAAGTTTCAATGTGTCAAATTCTTTAATTGCTCCAATGGGGAATCTTACAACAAAGAATCAACAACAAATTCCCATCATTGAAGAACCAAGTGATCACAACAATGAGACTGCTAGGTCATTCATTGGAGGTGGTTCAAGCAGTCAAGGTGGTCAACAGAGGTTTAATGTTCAATTAATTGATGATGATTCAGCCTCTGTGGGAAATGGAAATGCTCAAAGTGCTGGTGCAGGGCATGTTCAAGGGAGTGAAGCACAAGCCCTAATGTCTATGTTCACTGAGTCCTACAATGCATTTGTGGCCAAAAACATGATTCACACAAGTGTAGTGCAGGATGATTTGGAACAAATAGATGCTGATGACCTTGAAGACATGGATCTCAAATGGCAAGCTGCAATGTTGGCATTAAGAAGCAAGAGACTGTACAACAGAACTGGTAGATCACTAGTTTCTGGTCCAAATGAGAGAATAGGATTTGATAAGTCCAAGGCTATCTGCTACAACTGTCAACAGCCTGGACACTTTGCAAGAGAGTGCAATTTGCCAAAGAACTTTCAAGTCAATCAGTTCCAACAGCCTAGAAACAAACAACAATACCAGCAGAATATGCATAGAAACAACAACTAGCAAAACTTCAACAATAACCAACGATTCAATCCCAACAACAACAACTTCCATCCAAACAACAACTTCAATCCCAATTTTAATAACCACTATCAGCCTCAGATGAACAACCAGCAGGGCATGAATCAGAATCAAGTATATCAAATGAACAACAATCAGAATCAAGCTGTTCAAATCCCTGCAACTCACAACATTCCAGCAAACCAAAATCAACCAAGAAATCAAGGCAATGTGGCAGTAACTACTCAGCATGAGGGAAGCTTTGACTGGAGTAACCATGAGGAAGATATAGCAGATGATATCAGAAGAGCTAATGTGGCATTCATGGCCATAGACTCTACATCTTCATCTAAGGTACATTCTGATCCTAATGCTGATTTACCAAAACTTGTCAATGAATTAAAAGAAAAGATTGGTAAACTGGAAAGTGAGTGTTTTAAGAAGCAAAGCATTATCAATGCTTATGAGGCAAGTGAGATTGTTAGTGAGGAGAGAATGAAAATTTTGGAAGAGGATTGTATGAATAGCTATAGGGCTCAGACAAGATTCACAACAGAAATTAGTGGGTTGAAGAAGATGGTGATTGATGAAAAGGTGCTAAATACAAAGCTGCAAACTGAAAATGAATTCCTAAAGAACTTAGTTTCAACTGGAAACATTTGTGGAATTCTGAATAAAGTAAAAGAAGATGAAAAGTACAAGGCTTTTCCACCACCATTCAACAACAACTTTATGCCTAAAGTTGACAAAGAGAAGAGAAGTGCTTATATACAACAATTCAAAGATTTGTTTCATGACAAAGAAGATGTTGCAGATTTGTACAAGAATGTTGAGGTGAGTGAAGATGGTGAATTTGTTATGAAGAAAGAAATGAAAGAGGAAAAGTCAATTGGAGTTCAAGTCTCTGAAGTTGACTTTGATTCAGATGAGTTGGATCAAGATGATCTGAGTGATTTGAGTGATCAAATTACTGAAAAAGAAATTCAAGCTGCTGAAAAAGGTAGAAAATATAGAAAGCCTGAATCTGTTGATCAACTTCCAAAGTATCCTCCAGTTACACATAAAATGAAAAGAATGAATGAGCAAATGAAAAGAGAACATGTTTCTTTTGACATTGGTGAAAAGAAGAATGTGTGTTACAATGCTGTCAGACCTCCAAGCAAAAAGTTTTTGAAAAATTAGAAAAGAACAAAAAAAGGAAGGTAAATAAGGAAGAAATGGATATAGAATATATTACTCCTATTTATCCTATCTTTTCAAGTGTTGAAGACTTTGCTGAGGGAGAGGTAGAAACTGTTGAGGAATATGAAAGAAGGAAGTCAAGATATAGAGAGAATGAAGATGATCAACCACTGAACTTGAAAAAGGTTGTCTTTGTTAAAGGAAATGTGGAAAGAAGTGACATTAGAATGGCTGAGTTTGTACCATTCTCAATTGATTTTGACAATATGAAAAACAAAAAGACAATTGGTGTAAGAGAGCCCAAACCAAGTGAAAGATTCAGGAGATCAAAAGAACATGAAATGTTCAAAAGAAAGGTGTGGTGTAGAAAGTGTGATGAATATGGACACCATATTGATTCATGTAATGAGAGACTCAAGTTTCAGCCATTTCATGTCCCAAATGGAACAAAGTTTGGTCAAGACTTTGTTCTGTACAAAGAGAAGTATGCCATGTACTTGGGAAAGGGAAATGTGAATAGCATAGAGACAAGTGTTGAAGTGAAGGCTGAGACCAAGAAGAAGAAGCAAATGACTGAGAATGTGAGAAGAAGTAAATCACCTTAGAAGCAAAAGAAGGTGATAATGAGGAACCAGTCATTGAAATTTACCAAAAATACTCATTCAGTCAAGTCTGATGAGTCACAAGAATCATCAGGCAGTGAGAAATCAAAAATAAAAACTGTATATCAAAGAAAGAAACAAGCTGTACTCAATGGTGATGAAAAGTTCTTGTTAAAACTTGGATATGAACCACAAGGTTTCACATGGAAACCTAGAACTGAAGCTAAAATTGAAGCTGTGACTGATGTAAGAGACTTCTCAAAATCTAAGGACTATGTCTTACAAGAAAAGAGAACTGCCTCAGTTGAGCTTGACAATTCAGCTTCACTTGTCAAGACACCAACAGAGTGTGGTTATGAAACTGACCATTCAGACAACTTGGAGATCACTCATGAAGATCCTGAACCTACTACACTCACTTCCCAAGCTGCCACTAAAATTGACAGTGATAAGTTGCAAGTTGAAGAAGCTTGCGTCTCATCACTGAACTAATCAAATTTCTCTTTGTGCAGGAACAGGCCACTCCATTGAATAATATATGGTATATGGATAGTGGTTGTTCTAGGCATATGACTTGTGACAAGATGTCACTTGTGAATTATGTAGAGAAGTATGAGGGTCCAGTTGCCTTTGGGAGTGATAAAAATGGAGGAAAGATTGTGGGTAAAGGGATATTGACAAATGGGAAGGTGTCTTTTGACAATGTCTTTCATGTTGAGGGACTACAATACAATTTGTTGAGTATATCTCAAATGTGTGATAAGGGTTACAAAGTCAGTTTTGATGATTCTCATTGTTTCATCTTAAAACCTGAGTTTGTGATCCCACCTGAAATGATTATGATGATGGCACCAAGAAATGGCAACTTGTATGAGTTGAATATGAAAGATGCTATTTCAAGATGTGGTGCATGTTTTGTTTCCAAAGCCACTGAAAATGAATCTAAATTGTGGCATAGGAAGTTGTGTCATGTGAACTTAAAGAATATGAACAGACTGGTCAAGGGTGAACATGTTATCGGTTTACCTACAAGAGAATTTAAGTCAGATGATCATTGTGACTCATGTCAGAAGGGAAAACAACACAAGTCTACTCATAAGACAAAGCTCATCAACTCAATTGATCAACCACTTGAGTTACTTCACATGGATCTTTTTGGTCCTGTGAGTGTACCAAGTATTGGAAAGAAAAGATACTGTTTGGTGATCATTGATGACTATTCAAGATATACTTGGGTTTATTTCCTAAGTACCAAAGATGAGACTGCTGAGTTGATTAAGGGTTGTGTCACAATGATTGAAAACAAGCTGAATAAGAAAGTTAAGATGCTGAGAAGTGACAATGGTACTGAGTTCAAGAATGGAGTTATGGAAGAATTTTGTGCTATGAAAGGAATACTGCAACAATTTTCAGCTCCAAGAACTCCTGAATAAAATGGTGTTGCAGAAAGGAGAAACAGGACATTAATAGAAGCTGCAAGAACCATGTTGGCTGATGCTAACTTACCTGTCACATTCTGGGCTGAAGCAATCAACACTGCTTGTTATGTTCAGAACAGAGTGCTTGTGAACAAAAGGCTTGATAAAACTCCATATGAGATTTTCAACAATAGAAAGCCTTACATCAAATTCTTCAAGCCCTTTGGATGCAAATGTTTCTTATTGAACACTAGAGACTATTTGAACAAGTTTCAAACTAAGTCACTAGACTGTTTCTTTGTTGGATATTCTACTCACTCAAAGGCTTACAGAGTTTATGTGAAAGATCACATGAGTGTGATAGAGTCATCTGACATTATTTTTAATGAGAATCAATTCAACACAGTCAGTGGTGCAACATGGCTGTTTGATCATGAAAAATTGATAAAGTCATTCAAGATTTATTCTGAAGACTTTGATGATACATTCTACAAGACCAGTGTACTTGAAGAAAATAAGAAGAAAGAACTGGACTTAGAAGAATTGTGGAAAAAGGTTGCCAGGAAAGAAAAGGAATACACTTTTGTGAATAGCTTCTCAAAGAATGACATTGAACAAGATCAGGAAATGACAAGTCAAAATAGTACTGATGTACAAAATGATCATGTTCATAATGGGAGTGACACAGGCAACAAATCAAATGAAGATGAAGCTGCAACAACTGCAAGATTTCAAGACTTGTTTCAAAGTTTGAATCTGGGAAACAATGGTGCATCCACTTCAAGACAAACCAATGATGAAGCACCAGTGTTTCATGATGCAGAAGCTGATTTGATCATTGAAGAACCTGAAATCAATGAAACAAATCTTGACACAAATTTGTCTACAAATATGATAATACAAACTCCTACTATTGAAAAGAATCATCCTGCTGAAAATATCATTGGTGACCTGCATGAAAGAGTAACAGGGAGTCATTCTAAGATAGCTAACATCTGTCTGTACTGTTGCTTTCTATCCTATTTAGAACCAAAGAATATTTCTCAAGCTTTAAAAGACAATAGTTGGGTAGAGGCAATGCAAGAGGAATTGGCCCAGTTTAGAGATTTATATGTATGGGATCTTGTAGACAAGCCACATGACAGATATGCAATAGGAACCAAATGGGTGTTCAGAAACAAAAGGGATGAAAGGGGTTTAGTGATTAAGAACAAAGCTAGACTTGTAGCACTGGGATGTCTTCAAAAAGAAGGGATAGACTTTGAGGAAGTGTTTGCACCAGTTGCAAGACTGGAAGCCATAAGGATTTTTCTTGCATATGCTGCCTCAAAGAACATTAATGTATTCCAGCTTGATGTCAAATCTGCATTCCTTAATGGAAAGATTGATGAAGAAGTGTATGTGACTCAACCACCAGGTTTTAAGGATCCCATGTATCCAAACAGGGTGTATAAGCTAAACAAAGCCCTTTATGGTTTACATCAGGCTCCTAGAGCATGGTATGATGAGTTATCAACTCATTTACTTGAAAATGTCTTCCCAAGGGGAGCCATTGACAAGACACTCTTCTACAAAAGACAAGGGTCAGATTTGCTGCTTGTACAAGTCTATGATGATGATATCATCTTTGGATCTACAAATGAAAATATGTGTTTGGAGTTTGAAGAGGTGATGAAGTCCAAGTACAGCATGAGTTCCATGGGTGAAATGAATTTCTTTTTGGGACTGCAAGTACAACAACAGGATGAAGGGATCTTCATACGCCAAGCTAAGTATGTGCAGGACATTCTGAATAAGTTCAACTGTCATGACTACAAGGCTGCCTCAACTCCAATGGACACCAAAGAAAAGATGATAGCTGATGAAAAGGGGGAGTCAGTTGATGAACATGAATACAGAGCAAAGATTGGATCTCTGATGTATCTGACTGCAATAAGACCAGATATCATGTTTTTTGTGTGTGTATGTGCAAGGTTCCAATCAAATCCAAAAGTCTCCCACATGAATGCTGTGAAAAGAATATTCAGATATTTGAAGGGAAGACCAGACTTAGGGATTTGGTATCCAAAGAACCAATCCTTTGATCTGATTGCATATACAGACAGTGATTATGATGGATGCAATATGAGTAGAAAGTCAACATCAGGGGGATGCCAGTTTTTGGGTGAAAGGCTAGTGTCATGGCAATGCAAGAAACAGACCACAATGTCAATCTCCACTGCAAAAGCTGAATATGTTGCTGCATCTGCATGCTGTGCACAAGTTTTCTGGATTCAGAATCAGATGCTGGACTATGGTTTGAACTTTCTAAACACCCATATTCTGATTGATAATACTGCTACATATTTTACTGTTAAGAATCCTGTGCAACATTCTAAGACTAAGCATATTGAAATCAGACATCCCTTCATCAGAGATTGTAGTGAAAATGGTTTGATTGAAATGCAAAGAGTTGATACAAGTGATAATCTGGCTGACCTATTCACCAAACCACTTGATAGAACCAGGTTCAACTTTCTTTTGAAAGCCCTGGGAATGATCAACTCTGATGAAATCTGATTAAGGATGAGTGCTTAGTTGTGTACCTCTATGTGCTACTTGAATATTTAAGAATAGGTTATACAAGTTGAATATGTTGCTGAATATGCTGCTGAATATGTTGTTTAAAATGCTTTGATTATGTCACTGTTTTGATGTTAACTGATAGGTGCTTGGGTAACTATTTGTGCAATTTGGTTTAATTTGATGATAATCCTTGACTATCTTGTTAACTGATCTGATGTTATGATAAGTAATTTGATTTAGGTGAGATTAATTGCTTATATAATGTCATGAGTAGTCACATGTTTATGGTTACTTGAATATGTTCTTAATCTGATCTTCTGAATTTGTTATGGTAGAATAGACATTGAATGAAATTACAGTCTATTTTTCTTGATGATGTAAGAATGATTAAGATTTGAGTATGTGATACAACTGTTTATGTCAAAAAGTGTTTTTTTTTTGTCAAAATTAAGTGATTTAATGAAATTGATAATGAATTTTGCATAAATACTATATTTTGGTCAAAACATGAGCAAGTTGATTAATGGTGTAGAGATATGATAAGATTATTCAGTTCAAGCTTTTAAGAAGCTTAAAAGAAGGATTTTTTAAAAGGGAAAGATCTCAAACAGTTGTTCTTGCTGAAAATTATGTCATTTGCCCAGTTGGAAGGACATGCACTTGTGTATGTTTGGTCCTTAAATCTCTATAGATTCAAAGGATAGCTATTGACCTGAAAACTGAATGCATTTGGGGCAATTATGACTTGTTTCTTATTCCTTCACTTAAAACTATGTCAATAGCTCTGACTTTGAAAGGATATATATTCACATGTATGTTTGGTCCTGTTGACCACTTTTAGTCAAACAGGATAGCCATTAACCTGACAATGAAGAGATATTGGGGTGATTGAATATTAAACTGTGTTTATTGGGAAATGATAGTACATTGACTACGTAACTGATCATATGGAATTATTAGGCTAAAAAGGCCTTAGTATAGTCATTAACATGTATGGTTACTTTCCCATGATGATGTAAAATCTAAGGTGATATAAACATATTGAATATGCTAATCTTTATGTGGAGATGCATAGTTGTTTTGTATGTCTCAAGATAGATCTCTCCGAATGATATGGCAGAAAAGTGATTACCCAGTCATACACAAGCCTGTTGTTATTTGGTCAACCAAAATGAAACATTTTTTATATGACAAAGAACATGTTTATAGAAAATTTGAGAAAATAATCAAAAAAAAAACAAGGGGAAGAATGAATAAATCAACCAAAAGTTGATAAGTGTTTTAAATATTTTATCAAACAAGAGGGTTACAACAAGAACTACAAAGATGTTGACAAAATCTGTCTCATCTTGAATGAAAGGCATGTTGCTAACTGTAAGTCCAACGTTCAACCTCTATAAATGTTTGAATATCAAAAGTCCAAAAATACAATAAGTTCTGTCATACAAAAACTATTTTTGACAAAATACAGGAGGTTGGAGTCAAATTGGGGTGATCTGGGGAAAGCCAAATAAGCTTTGAGAAGAGATATGAGGCATCATAACACAGTGTTGACCATTATTGCATTATGCTCAAATTGAACCTTAATCATATCACCAAAGAGATGAAAATCATGCTAAGTTTATACATGCTGTTAACCTATTTAAGTTGTCATAATAATGCTGAGAGTGAAGTAATGAGATAGCTATTTAGTCAATATGATCCCATTCCTGAGATCTTTTCAGTGTATAAAAGAAATTGTTTTGAAATGAAGTATAACTGAAATTTGATCTATAAATGCACCATTTGCTCTTAAACTATGTTCTGAAATGATACATAACTTAGAAATTTCTTTGAAAAGCGGTTTAAGTCAAAAAGTGTTGCATTTTGCCTAAAATAGGCTGAATATGTAAGTTCGAGTAAGGTTTGATGATTTCTAACCTTCTCGAGCACAAACTGTTTGAATATGTATTTTCGGGTAAGGTTATTGAATTATAACCTTTCCGAGTACAGAACAGTTGATTATGTTTGAATATGTAAGTTCGAGTAAGGTTTGATGATTTCTAACTTTCTCGAGCACAAACTGTTTGAATATGTATTTTCGGGTAAGGTTATTGAATTATAACATTTCCGAGTACAGAACAGTTGATTATGTTTGAATATATAAGTTTGAGTAAGGTTTGATGATTTCTAACCTTCTCGAGCACAAACTGTTTGAATATGTATTTTCGGGTAAGGTTATTGAATTATAACATTTCCGAGTACAGAACAGTTGATTATGTTTGAATATGTAAGTTCAAGTAAGGTTTGATGATTTCTAACCTTCTCGAGCACAAACTGTTTGAATATGTATTTTCGGGTAAGGTTATTGAATTATAACCTTTCTGAGTACAAAACAGTTGATTATGTGTAAATATGTTGTTTCGGGTAAGGTTTGACAATTTTCAATCTTTCCGAATAAGCTTAGTCATTTCTGACTAACTTTATGATTTTCGAGCATGCTTTGAAGTGTTTACACTTTATGGGTAGAGTACACTGTTGTACTCACTTCCCGAGCAAGCTTGAAGTCTTGAGATGATTATGTGTTGAAATAGCTAACTGTTAACAAGAAACTCTTGTTTCGAGTAAGCTATGCACGTTATATGTTAGCTTCGAGTAAGCTATGCATATCATATGCTGATTGTGTTTTCAAGCAAACTTTGTGAACTGAAGTAAGTACACCGAGTAAGCTTTGTGTGAATATGTTGTTAGGAAAGGTTTGTTAATCTTTCCGGGCGTGCTTAGATGTTACTGTTTAAGTTTGTCATTTTTCAGGTATGGTTTGATATGATAAGTTCCCTCGAACAATGGCATACCTGATGATTGAATGTGTGTATCCTAGCAAGCTTAGTGCTGACTTAGGATTTTCGAGCAAGCTCTATGAAATTTTAGACTATAGCACACTTAAATGTTTTTGTGTTTAATTTCATTCCGAGCATGCTATGTGATATATGTGTTTATGATCTCTTTGAAATTACAAGTGTTTTCGAGCAAACTTTATTTTCCGAGCACACTTTATATTTCGGGTACACTTGTGTCCTTAAATATACTTGGTAATTTTCAAAATTTAACTTTCCGAGTACACTGTCTGCTAGAATTTAGTTTCGAGCACACTCTGTATTATATGAAAGTTATTCGGGTATACTTTGCATAAGATTGTTGTCCGAGCACACTTTACATTTGAAAGAGTGCTCGAGCACAATCTTCATACAAGTATACTTGAATGAATGCATTGATTGAATATGTGAGTTAGTATGATGAAATTGTTTAGACTCATACTTGAATGAATACGTTGTTTGAATATGTTAGTGATTATGATT
The DNA here is from genome assembly GCF_021521415.1 of Bidens hawaiensis. Taxonomy (NCBI): domain Eukaryota; kingdom Viridiplantae; phylum Streptophyta; class Magnoliopsida; order Asterales; family Asteraceae; genus Bidens; species Bidens hawaiensis. The sequence goes on along the minus strand of NW_027497112.1, from coordinate 140,756 downwards.
CTTAGGGTTCATGCTAGATAAGTTTCAATTTGAAATTGAGAAATGCTTGAGTAACTTTATCTTTGCATACTTTACTATTCTTGGACACATTTTTAAATAGATAAGGAAACCATTCTTGAAATAGATAAGAAAGTTTGGTGATAAAAGACAAAACACTTTTAAAGATTCTCACTTTATCTGAAATACTGAAGAAAAGCAAAAGATGCAGACCTTTATTCATAACTTTTTTCTGATAAAGCTGCAGACATGTACCTTACTTTTAGCTTAACTCTCTTTAAAAGAAGACCTGTATATGCTATTTAAAATTTCAAACTTCCCATTTCAAGAGTAACTCACATTTGTGTTTTTGTGCATATTTCATTATTATTCAAGACAACGGTTTGAATTGAAATATTATTTTTCCCTTAATTTCTATTTACTTTCAGATCTAACTGAAAATTGTGTGTTCATTGATGTAACAGAAAATCAGCAATGGATCCAACTCCAAGTAATTCCAACTCCTACAAACATCATCTTTCTGAAGAACTGAAGAAAGCATTGCAACGAGTTCAAACCCTAATGTCTGAGGTTGAGAAGATCTCAGCTGCCCCAAAACAGGGGCAGAAATCACCAAATCAGGGGGAGAATTCGCTGAAGCTTCTCTCAATTTATGAAAAGGACAGCTCAGATGATGAAGTTGACAATGTTCCAGAAAATGAAAGGAAAGATCGTGAGGAAAGAAGGAAATTGAAAGGAAAAGAAATTGCACAAGAGGATGTTGAAATTAAGACTATGGACTTTGAAATGAATACAATGGACTCTGAAATGAATGAATCTGAATCAGAAGCCAAAAGAGTATATGAGCAAAGAATGACAGAAATTCATGACAGAGAATTTCTGAGTCAAACATTGTCTGATAAAGACTTTGAAGAACAAGAAAATTTGTTGAAAACGTTTGAAGATGAGAAAGAGCTAAGAGATGAAGTGAAAAATAATCAGAAAGAAGTCCCACAAGAAGTAATTGACAACTGCTTAAATGATAAAGAAATTCCAAATGGTGTAATAGTATCTCTACTCAAGTTGATCAAACAAGAAGAATCAGAGACTGAGGTGAAAGAGAAACTAGATGCTGTTATTAATCAAATTTCAAAAACACTTAGTGAAGAAAAGACTGCTCAAGACAATCAAGTCAAAGACTTGATATTGAGAGATGACTTGGAACAAGAAATGGAAATTCAAATGTTCTTGAGTAAATATGGTGGTAAACCAAAATTTTTGGTTAAGAATGGAATTCATTTTGATGATGTAAAAGCAATGACAAGAAAAGAGATTTTGAGCAACTTCAAGAAAATGAAGGGACAACAACTGAACTTGAAGAAGGGAGCCGCTCAGTCTCTGGTTGGTAAGAACAAAAGAATATCCAAAAAGATGGTTGACCTATCAAGGATGACAATGAAGGGGAAATCCAAAGTAGAGAAAATCTGCAAACAGACAACTTCCTCACTCTCAAAACAGAACAATACAAAGAAAAGAAAGATGTCTGTGACTACTCAGGAAAAGCCAAAGCAGATGCACTTGAAGATGGATAAACCTTTTGTCAAGGTTGCTGTAAAAGCCAAAAATCCTTCTGTCAACCACAATGTTATGCCAAGTGGAATATTCTGTGATTCCAGGACTGAACATCTGAATGTTATGATGGAAAATGGAGAGATTGTGAAAATCTTCTCTAAAATTGACTTCAGAAAATTCAATCTATGGCAATTGAATGTGCTTGCAGCACTGTATCTCTCTGATTCCAAGGAAAGGCAAAGGCCTACAAGTGGTATGCAATCAGAATTGCTAGGATTCTTGAGAGAGCAGCAAAAATTGGACTTTCCATGCCTAAACAAGCATCTTTGGCTAAATTGAAGAATGTTTAGGATTTGATTATGTAATTTTTACTTATGTAATTCAATTATGAAATTTGATGTGTATTTTGCTAAGTGTAAGTAACCATAGAGTGTTTTGGGTCAGCTGAGGTGTTCCAATCTAGGGGGGAGATTGTTGGGTCAAGAGTTTGACCCAAATGAGGAGATTTGACCAAAATGAAGAATATGGAAGATTGGAATCTTCTCAACCTCCTCAGAAACTGCTAAGTATTGAACCCGGGTACACCTTGGACCTTCGAGTAAGCTTTTACTTAGCCGAGTACGAGATTTTGCCTTCCGGGCACGGTTTACTTCAAATAATCTTCTTAAGTGGATATCCGAGCAAGGTATGCTTTTTAGTGATTTCCGAGTAAGGTTCATTATTTGGCATATCCGAGTAAGGTTCACTTTGTCAAGCAAGGTTGTTCTTCAAGACCAAGTATTTTACTCTTCCGAGTAAGGTTTGGTCAAACCAAGTCCAAGAAGCCAAGTAATTGGAAAACCTGGCAAGGTATTCTTTAATAATTATGGTCCGAGTACACTTGATGAGTTTATGGAATATCTCTAAGTTATATCGAGTAAGGTTCTGCTCAAGCAAGGTATGTACTCCCGAGTACGCCTTATCAATAAGTTATCCAATTGACAATGAGCTGAACAAGATCATAGAAGAACAAGGTTGCTTGTAAGGATTTGTCGAGCAAAGTTTGATAAGTCCAAGAAGATTGAAGTCTACTCGGTGAATATTTTACTTGGTAAAATATTTGTTAAGTAAAGTCTACCCGGAAACTGATTCCGAGTACACCTCTATGTTTACCATGTCTGAAGGAAGGCCGAGTACACTGCGTACTCGGAGACTGAAGTTTAATGAAAAGCCTACCCGGAAGACTTGTTTTACACTTAGTATAATTTTTGAATATGTAAATTGAATTTGTACTATCGGATAGGGTTTCTAGAAGGAATGACAGCTATCCTAGGTTGGCATGCCTATAAATAGAATAAATAGGGCACGCCGGCAAAAAAAAAGAGGGCAATACGAGAGACAGAGAGGATAAGACCGACACATTAATTAAGAGAATATTTTGTGTGTGACGGCTGTCCTAGGATTCCTCCTAAACCCTAATCGATTATCCTTTTGTATGATTAACGTTATATAAATGGAAATATTTTGAGTGAATCCTTCGTGTGTCTTCGTATTTTGAATATTCATTGCAACCGTATGTTTGTTATTGATTCCGCCTTTAACAAACGGCCATTTTTCTAAACATGGTAACCCGTCATTAACTCGCTTGTCAACACGATTAATTTTGTGTGAGTTATGACATGATTGATTAAGATCCGATCCGAAACGACCTGACAGCTACAATTGCCAACAGCCTGGTCATTTTGCAAGAGAATGTAACATGCCAAGAAATTTCCATGTAAACCAATTTCAGAATCAACCAAGAAATCAGCACCCTCAGTATCAACAGCAGCCTCAATATCAGCAGAGACCTAAGACTAACAACTTCAACAACAACTTCAACAACAAATTTAACAACAATCCCAACAACCACTATAATCCCAACTTCAACAACTTCCAACCTCAAATGAACAATCATGATCAAGGAGTGCCTCAAAATCAAGGTTTTCAGAGAAACAACAACCAAAACCTTCAAAATGTTCCTAACAACACTGTTCCAGCCAATCAAAACCAGATAAGAAATCAAGGAAATGTTGCTGTAACAACACAGCATGAAGGTAACTTTGATTGGAGCAATCATGAAGCAGATATTGCAGATGATATCAAGAGGGAAAATGTGGCATTCATGGCTATAATTGAGAAAGAAGATGGATCATCATCTCAGGTATATCCTGCTCCTACTATTGATTTAACTGAAGTTATCAATGAACTGAAAATGAAAGTAGGCACGCTAGAAAGTGAGTGTTTTAAGAAACAAAGTATCATCAATGCATATGAGGCAAGTGAACTAGTGAGTGAAGAAAGAATGAAAAGTTTGGAAGAAGACTGTGTAAACAGTTATAGAGCTCAGAAAAGATTCACCACTGAAATTGATGGGTTGAAGAAAATGATTATAGAAGAGAAGGTGCTGAACACAAAACTGCAAGCTGACAATGAATTCTTGAAGAACTTGGTCTCCACTGGAAACATCTGTGGAATTTTAAACCAAGTTAAAGAAGAAGACAAGTACAAAATAGTACCACCACCTTTCAACAACAATTTTATGCCAAAACTTGATAAAGAAAAAAGAAATGCATATCTACAACAATTCAAAGATGTCTTTCAAGACAAAGAAGAACTTGTGGATTTGTACAAGAATGTTGAGGTGAGTGAAGAAGGAGAGTTCGTTGTGAAGAAAGACTTGAAAGAAGAAAAGTCAATTGGAGTTCAAGTCTCTGAAGATGACCTTGGGTCTGATGATTTGAACCAAGATGACTTGAGTGATTTAAGTGATCAAATTACTGAAGAGGAAATTAAAGCTGCTGAGAGAGGAAGACGATACAAGAAACCAGAATCAGTTGATAAACTTCCAAAGTATCCACCTGTCATACCAAGAATGAAGAAACAAAATGAAAGAACAAAGAGAGAACATGTTTCTTTTGACATTTGTGAAAGGAAGAAGATATGCTACAATGCAGACAGACCACCAAGCAAGGCTGCATTGGAAAGGATAAAACAAAATAAAAAGAAGATGGAGACTGAAGAAATTGATACAGAAAATTTTATCCCAGTTTATCCAGTCTTTCTAGTCATGAGGTGTTGGATGTTGGAGAAGTAGAAACTATGGAAGAATATGAGAAGAGACAATCAAGGATTAGAGAAAGCAGTGATGAAGAACCTATGATTATGGAGAAAGTTGTCTTTGTCAAAAGCAAACTTGAAAGACAAGATATCAAGATTGAGGAGTTTGTGCCATTCTCAATTAACTTTGATAGTTTAAAGAATCAGAAGACACTAGGATTCAAGTCACCAAAGCCTAGTGAAAGATTCAAGAAACCAAAAGAAGATGAAAAATTCAAAGGAAAGGTATGGTGCAAGAAGTGTGATGAATATGGACACCATACAGACTCATGCAATAAAAGATTGAAATTTCAACCATTTCATGACCAGATGGAACAAAGTATGGCCAAGACTTTGTTCTGTACAAACAGAAGTATGATGAATATTTGGGAAAAGGAAAAGTGTGTGGAAGTGAAACCATGAACAGAGAAGAAAAGCAATCAACAAAGGAGACAAGGATTAAGAAGAAAGCTGATGTCAAAACAAAGAAGCAAGTGACTGAATCAACAAGAAGAAGTATATCTCCTAAGAAGCATGAGAAAGTGATCAAAAAGAACTATCAGCCTTTGAGATTCAAACAAGATACTCAATCTGTCAAATCCGATAGTTCTCTAGGATCATCAAGCAGTGAGAAGACAAGAAGAAAAGATGCATATCCTAGAAAGAAACCAACAGAACTCACTGGTGATGAGAAGTTTTTGTTAAAACATGGTTTTGAACCTGAAGGATTCCTTTGGAAACCTAAGACCGAAACCAAAGTTGAAACCGTTCCTGATGTGAGAGATTACTGTGAAAAGAAGGAATATGTGATAAAAGAGTATGTTACTGACTCTACTGAGTACCAGAACTCAACCTCACTAGTCAAAACTCCAAGAGAGTGTGGTTATGAAACAGACAATTCAGACAATCTAGAACTCACTCATGAAGATCCTGAACCAACAACACTCACTTCCCAAGCTGTGTCTGAAACAGAATCTGATAAGCTGCAAGTTGATAAGGCTTGCACTTCATCACTCAACTAATCAAACTTTTTCTTATGTGCAGGAATAGTACACTCCTCTGACTGACATATGGTACATGGATAGTGGTTATTCTAGGCACATAACTTGTGACAAGAGGTCTTTTGTCAATTATGAAGAAAAGTTTGAAGGTCCTGTAGCTTTTGGTAGTGATGAAAATGGTGGAAAGATTGTTGGAAAAGGAATCTTAACAAATGGGAAAGTACCATTTGATAATGTATTTCATGTTGAAGGTCTTCAGTACAATCTGCTAAATATATCACAAATGTGTGATAAGGGATACAAAGTCAGTTTTGATGATTCACACTGTTTCATTCTAAAACCCGAGTTTGTGATTCCACCTGAAATGATTATGATGATGGCAAATATGAAAGAAGCTGTTTCAAGAGGAGGTGCATGTTTTGTTTCCAAAGCCACTGAAAATGAATCAAAATTGTGGCATAGGAAACTGTGTCATGTGAACTTAAAGAACGTGAATAGACTTGTCAAAGGTGAGCATGTCATAGGCTTACCTACAAGAGAGTTCAAATTGGAAGATCATTGTAGTTCATGCCAAAAGGGAAAGCAACACAAATCTACTCATAAGCCAAATCTCATCAACTCAATTGATCAAGTACTTGAATTACTTCACATGGATCTCTTTGGTCCTATGAGTGTGCCAAGTATAGGGAAGAAAAGATATTGTCTTGTGATCATTGATGACTATTCAAGATATACTTGGGTCTATTTCCTAAGTACCAAGGATGAGACTGCTGAGTTGATTAAGGGTTGTGTAACAATGATTGAGAACAAATTGAATAAGAAAGTGAAGATGATGAGAAGTGACAATGGCACTGAGTTCAAGAATGGAGTTATGCAAAAATTCTGTGAAGTAAAAGGAATACAACAACAATTCTCAGCTCTTAGAACTCTTGAACAAAATGGTGTTGCAGAAAGAAGAAATAGAACTTTGATTGAAGCTGCAAGAACCATGTTAGCAGATACTAATCTGCCTGTCACTTTCTGGGCTGAAGCCATAAATACAGTCTGCTAAGTTCAGAACAGGGTACTTGTCAACAAAAGGCATAACAAAACTCCATATGAAATATTTCACAACAGAAAGCCTTACATTAAGTTTTTCAAGCCCTTTGGATGCAAATGTTTTCTTCTGAACACAAGGGACTATTTGAACAAGTTTCAAACAAAATCCCTGGATTGTTTCTTTGTTGGATATTCTACACACTCAAAAGCTTACAGAGTTTATGTGAAAGATCATTTGAGTGTCATAGAATCATCTGACATCATCTTTAATGAGAATCAATTCAATACAGTTGATGGTGCAGCATGGCTGTTTGATCATGTAAAATTGATAAGGTCCTTCAAGATTTATCTTGAAGACTTTAATGAATCTTTCTACAAGACCAGTGAAATTGAAGAGAAAAAGAAGAAATCATTGGACTTGGAAGAATTATGGAGAAGGTTGCTAGAAAAGAAAAGGAATATACTTTTGTGAATAATTCCTCATGTGACATTGGTGAATATGATCATACTTAGAACAATCAAGACAATCAAGATGTGCAAAATGATCAAGTTCAGAATGAGGGTGACACAGGCAACCAAGCAAGTGGAGCAAAAGTTGCATCTACTGCAAGATTTCAAGATCTATTTCAAAGATTGAATTTAGAAAACAATGGTGCATCTACTTCAGGACAAAATAATGATGAAGCACATGAATTTCATGATGCAGAAACTGATTTGATCATTGAAGAACCAGATCTCAATGAAACAAATCTTGACACAAATTTGTCTACAAATATGATTATACAAACTCCTTATGTGGAAAAGAATCATCCTTCTGAAAACATCATTGGAGATTTGCATGAAAGAGTTACAAGAAGTCATTCTGAAATTGCAAGCATCTGTCTTTACTCCTGCTTTCTATCCCAAATAGAGCCAAAGAACATTGCTCAAGCACTAAAAGATAATAGTTGGGTAGAAGCAATGCAAGGGGAACTGGCACAGTTCAGATATCTACATGTTTGGGATCTTGTTGAAAGGCCAATTGACAGATATGCAATAGGAACCAAATGGGCTTTTAGAAACAAAAGGGATGAAAGGGGTTTGGTGATTAAGAATAAAGCTAGACTTGTAGCACTGGGATGTCTTCAAGAAGAAGGAATAGATTTTGAGGAAATCTTTGCTCCTGTTGCAAGACTTGAAACTATCAGAATTTTTCTTGCATATGCTGCCTCAAAGAACATTAAAGTGTTCCAGCTTGATGTTAAGTCTGCATTTCTAAATGGAAAGATTGATGAAGAGGTGTATGTAGCTCAACCTCCAGGTTTTGAGGATCCAATGTATCCAAACAGGGTGTATAAGCTAAATAAAGCCCTTTATGGATTGCATCAGGCTCCTAGAGCATGGTATGATGAGCTATCAAATCATCTTCTTGAAAATGGTTTTACAAGGAGAGCCATTGACAAAACACGATTCTACAAAAGAAAGGGATCTGACTTACTTCTGTTACAAGTGTATGTGGATGACATCATCTTTGGATCTACTAATGAACAAATGTGCATGGAGTTTGAAGGGGTAATGAAGTCAAAATACAACATGAGTTCTATGGGAGAAATGAACTTCTTTCTTGGATTGCAAGTTCAACAAAAGGCTAAAGGAATCTTCATTCACCAAAACAAATATATGCAGGACATCTTGAATAAGTTCAACTGTCATGAGAACAAGACTGCTTCAACTCCAATGGACACCAAAGAAAAAATTATTGCAGATGAAAAGGGGGAGCCTGTTGATGAACATGAATATAGAGCCAAAATTGGATCTCTGATGTATCTGACTGCAACAAGACCAGATATCATATTTGTTGTATGTGTGTGTGCAATATTCCAATCAAGTCCAAAAGTCTCCCACATGAATGTTGTTAAGAGAATATTCAGATATTTAAAGGGAAGAGCAGACTTAGGAATTTGGTATCCAAAGAACCAATATTTTGATCTGATTGCATATACAGACAGTGATTATGATGGCTGTAACATGAGCAGAAAGTCAACCTCAGGAGGATGTCAATTTTTAGGTGAAAGGCTAGTGTCATGGCAATGCAAAAAGCAGACAACAGTCTCAATATCTACTGCAGAAGCTGAATATGTTACTGCATCTGCCTGCTGTGCACAAGTTCTATGGATTCAAAATCAGATGCTGGACTATGGTTTGAATTTTCTGAACACCCCTATTCTTATTGATAATACTGCTGCATATTTTACTGTTAAAAATCTAGTTCAACATTCTAAAACTAAGCACATTGAAATCAGACATCACTTCATCAGAGATTGCAGTGAAAAAGGTTTGATTGAAATGCAAAGAGTTGATACAAGTGACAATTTGGCTGACCTATTCACCAAACCACTTGATAGAACCAGGTTCAACTCTCTTTTGAAATCCTGGGAATGATGAACTCTGATGAAATCTGATTAAGGATGTGTGCCTGGTTGTGTACCTCTATGTGCTAACTGATTATTTTATTTAGAGGTTTCACAAATTGAATGTTATGTGAATATGCTTGAGTATGTTACTGATTATGCTACTGAATATGTAAACTGATATGTGCTTTAACTGATGATGATTGCATAGTTTTGACATGATTGATCTGATTGATATGCTTCTTTGATTATCAGTTGATGTGCATTTGTGATGTTAGTATAAGTGTCTCTATTAAGATTTAATTGTTAGAATAAGCTTATCTGACATCATTGCTTAATTGCTTGAATATGTGCTTTATCTGATCTTTTGATGTTATTAAGATAGGTTAGACTTTGAATGACAGTACCGTCTACTTGTCCTGATAATATTAAGATTGATTAAGATTTAATTATGTTACAACTGTTTATGTCAAAATGTGTTTTATGTCAAAATTAAGTGTTAAAATGAATTCTATAATGAATTTTTGCATAAATACTTTATTTTGGTCAAAACATGAGCAAGTTGATTAATGGTGTTGAGATATGATAAGATTATTCAGTTCAAGCTTTAAAGAAGCTTAAAAGAATGAGTTTTAAAGAAAAGACTCAGGTAGTTATTTTTGCTGAAAATTATGTCATTTACCTAGTTGGAAGGACATACACTTGTGTATGTTTGGTCCTTAAATCTCTATAGATTCAAAGGATAGCCATTGACCTGAAAACTAAATGCATTTGGGGCAATTATAACTTGTTTCTTATTCTTTCACTTAAAACTATGTCAATAACTCTGACTTTGAAAGGACATATATTCACATGTATGTTTGGTCCTGCTAATCACTTGTGGTCAAACAGGATAGCCATTTACCTGACAATGAAAAGAAATTGGGGGTGATTGAATATTAAACTATAATTTATTGGGAAATGATAGTACATTGACTACTTATCCAATCATATGGATTTAATAGGCTAAAAGTACCTTAGTATAGTCATTAACATGTATGGTTGCTTTCTCATGATGATGTAAAATCTAAGGTGATATAAACATAATGAATATGCTAATCTTTATGTGGAGATACATAGTTGTCTTTGCATGTCTCAACATAAATCTCTCCAAATGATAGGCAGAAAAGTGATTACCCAGTCATACACAAGCCTGTTGTTATTTGGTCAACCAAAAATGAAACATCTTTAAATATGACAAATAACATGTGATAGAAAAATTTGAGAAAATATCAAAACAAGGGGAAGAATGAATAAATAAACCAAAAGTTGATAAGTGTTTTAAATATTTTATCAAACAAGAGGGTCACAACAAAGAACTAAAAAGATGTTGACAAAATATGTCTCATCTTGAATGAAAGGCATGTTATTTAACTGTAAGTCCAACGTTCAACCTCTATAAATGTTTGAAAATCAAAAATACTTAAAGATTCTATAAGTTCTGTCATACAAAAACAAGCTTTTTGACAAAATACAGGAGGTTGGAGTCAAATTGGAGTGATCAGGGGAAATCCAAATAAGCTTTGAGAAGAGATATGTGGCATCATAACACAGTGTTGACCATTAATGCATTATACTTAAATTGAACCTTAATCATATCACCAAAGAGATGAAATTCATGCTAAGTTTATACCTGGTGTTAACCTATCTATGTTGTCATAATAATGCTGAGAATGAAGTATTGAGAAAGCTACTTAGTCAATATGATCCCATTCTTGAGATCTTTTCAGAAAATGAAACAAACTGTTTTGAAGAGAAATATTACTGAAATTTGATCTCTAAATGCACCATTTGCTCTTAAATTATGATCTGTAATGAAAAATATATTTTGACAAATGGTTTAAGTCAAAAAGTGTTGCATTTTTCCTTTAATAGGTTGAATATGTATGTTCAGGTAAGGTTTGGTGTTTTATAACCTTTCCGGGCACAAAACAGTTGTATATGTTTGAATATGTTATTTCAGGTAAGGTTTGATGATTTGTGACCTTTCCGGGCAAGTTTAGTCATTTTTGACTAGGTTTATGATTTTCGGGCATGCTTTGAAGTGTTTACACTTTTCGGGTAGAGTACACTCTTGTACTAATTTCCCCTGCAAGCTTGAAGTCTTGAGATGATTATGTGTTGTAGCTAGCTTTTAACAAGGATTTCTTGTTTCGGGCAAGCTTTGCATTTTATATGTTGATTGTTAGTTCAAGCAAACTTTGTGAACTTAGGATTAGTACACCGAGTAAGCTTTGTGATTTGTGTGAATATGTTGTTAGGAAAGGTTAGTTAATCTTTCCGGGCACACTTAGATACTATTATTTAAGTTTGTTATGATCGGGTATGGTTTGATATGTTGAAATCCCTCGGGTAAGGGCATAACTGATGATTGAATATGTGTATCCTAGTAAGCTTATTGCTAACATAGGTGTTTTGGGCAAGCTATTTGAAATTCTATACTGTGGCACACTTATTTGTTTATATGTTTAAATTTCATTCCTAGCATGCTATGTGATATTTGTGCTTATGATTTCTTTGAAATTACAAGTGTTTTCGGGCAAACTTTGTTTTCCGGGCACACTTTATATTTCGGGTACATTTTTGTTCCCCCAACATACTTGGTAATTTCAAAACTTGAATTTCCGAGTACACTGTCTGCTAAAAATCCTTTTCCGGGCAGACTTTGTACTATAGGAAAGTTATTCGGGTATACTTTGCATAAGAAGGTTGTTCGGGCACATTAAACATTGTAAAGGTTGCTCGAGCACACTATGCTTCCAAGTATACTTGAGTGAATATGTTTCTTAGTAAGATTGATTGATTATGATCATTATTCCAATGGGGTTTATGCTAGATTAAGCATTTAATTTAAATTTGAGAAATTTATATGGGTATCTTAATTGATTCCTAGCAAGAATGTTTATTTGATGTTTATATGTGATTATTTGCCTTGTGATTAAGTTCTCAAGAAATATAGTATTTCGGGTAAGCTTTCTTCATGGTGTCTTGATTTTAAATTACTTAGCTTGACCAAGCAAAGTTTGTAAGTGAAGAGATCGGGCAAACCTTGTAAATTTAAATGAAAATATTACCAAGCAAGGTTTGATGTTTATATTCGGGTAAGCTTTGTGTAAGTGGAGGTATACCGAGTAGAGTTTGGATATATTAAGCTTTCCGAGTAAGGTTTTATTAACTTAAATGATAAATGTTTTTAATATATCAAGTGGATAATGTTACTGTTTGACAGCTAATAATTCACAAAATGACAAAAAACATTTAAAACCCACTTTCAAAATGTATATAAGAGGGAGTTAGGCAAAATTTTCAACATTATTTTTCCCTCTCTCTCCTTCCACTGCAACTGCTTACTCGCAGAGAAACCTAAACCGACTTATCACATTCATCTTTAATCCAAACCTTAATTTGAATCAGCCCTCTGATTCCGACTCGGTAAGCAATAATAATGTGTCTTCCGATCACGATTAGACTATAATGGGTTTTGATTATGTATTTGATTACTAATATTCTGTTTATGTGTCTAGGTTATAAATTTGTCGAAGAACAGGTTCTTGATGATTTTTCTCTCTTTCTTCATCATTTTTATACCTTGGAATTATTTAAAGTACTGAACTTTATGACTAATTTCACTTTGAATATGTTTGATTGTGATGTTCAGATATGACAGAAGAAGAAAACAACCCAAGTACTTCTTTGAAAAGAAACACAATATGTGTGCACTTTTACAAGGCACACCTGAAAATGAGCCGGTGGCAAGAATGATTACATGGATGGCTAGGTCAAATGTCAGTTTTTCCTTCACTGAAAATCCTGTCATCTACAGAAATCATTCACTTGATTTCTGGAGATCTGCTGAACTTATTGAAGATATCAATGGAAAGAGAATCGAAGCATCTGTTGCTGGTCATGAGATACATGTGACAGAAAGAATGATCAGAAGATGTTTACGGTTGAATGATGATGATCATAATACAATAAACTTCAATACTAATCACCTGATGAGGATATTTGAACAGACAATGGGATATCAGGGAACGATACATGATGGGCAATTTCAAAAGGGAATGTTCCCTATGTTGTACAGATTCCTATTCATCATGTGATACAGGGGTTTGCTCCACGAAAAGGATCATGGACTTTGATGAGTCGTGATCTAGCAAATGCCACTGTTGGAATCATTTATGATTTGCCATTTAATTTCTCAAATACGATCTTTGAGGGATTGGTTTCAAATTGAAAAAGGCTGAGAAGGATAGATTTTTGCAATACCCAAGGTTCCTACTGATAATCTTCAACAGGGAATTACAAGGTCTACCCACTATGGGAATTACACACCTACTGCAGAACCCTGACACATACAAGAGAATTGAGAATCCGGGTGTTGCCAATAGATTCAATTCTGAAGTTCCATTTGAAATTTTGCCATGGCTGTTAGATCATAACTTGGAGGTGATGCCAGTGCCTGAGTTAAGCTCAGAAGAGAAAGGAGGAGATGATGTTGAGAGTGATGATGATGGCTCTGATGACGGAGATGATAATGTTGATGGATATGAAGGAGGAGCTGGAGTAGCTATCGATATAGTTGCACCTGATCAGGGGGAGCAACTTGAGCAAAAGGAATCTGAAAAGGCTTGTGAATCTGAAGAAATGCCTCAAAAGGAACCTGAAAGGCCAACTGGTGAATCTGTTGAGGAAATGATGGCTAATATCACCAGAATCAGGATGGAAAGAGCCAAAAGATTTGAACAACTGTATACAAGAAAGAGGAAGTCTGATGAACAGAAAAGGAATGATGAGAGGAAAACAAAGAGAGGGAGATGGGATGAAAATAACAAATGCTATGTTGAGACTCCTGAAGATGAAGGTGATAATGATAATAGCCCAATCAGGGCAATTCCATTACAAACACTGCAACCAGGACAACAGATTCCAGGTGTTCCTGATGTGCCTGCTAGGTCTTAACAGAATCCAGATCATCCACCCTTAAATGAACCAAAGATAGATGCAGTCAATGTATCAACTGAAGAGGATGATGAAACTGATGATTCTGATGAAAACAATGATGATCAAGGAAAAGGTGGAGAAGCTGTGAATGTTGAATCTCCACAAGTTGAAATGACAGATGTGCAGAGAGCCAACATTGAGTTGAGTATGAGAGAAGCTAAAAAGAGTAATCCATTGGTTGTAAAGTTGAGAAGATATAGGATAAGTTTTGAATCTTTGGCTGATCTTGATGATGATCAGTTGCAAAAGAAACTTGATAAAGAGAGAAATGCCTTGAAGAAAAAGATGGAAGAGAAAAACAGGGAGAGCCAAAAGTTTAGAGAATACCTTAGAAGGCATAACTATTCAGAGAAATATCTATCTCACTTTAACTTTGACCAACTCCAAGATCTATATAACAGTGAGAGAGAAAAGGTGATTGAGAAATGTGTTAGTGAAAATGATAAACTTGAAAAGATGGAAACTTTGAAGAAAAAGTATGGAGGTATGTGTGGATACATGCTGGAGAGAGGTATGAAGCCTGAGATTGTTGAGAACCTATCTAGAGAATCAATGTTGGACTAGTACAACAAGTCAAAAAAAATTGAAGAGAGTCCAAACTGAGAGCTCTACCAAACTGTCTGAACCAACTGATGAACCTCAAGCAAAGAAAAGAAGAATTAAGACCATGAGGGAGAAGTTAAAAGAACAAGTCAGAACAGTTGAAACTCCTACCCCACAAGAAGAGAAACATGAATCTGAAGAAGAACCCATTGTCCCTTGGGAAAATGAAGAGATGATAAATATTCTAAGAAGGATTATGATTAATCAAAGGGGAATGAGTGAAGCAGATTTTAATGTCTTGGAGAAACAAGATTTGAAGAACTTTTTTATATACAAAAGGCTGAATGGGAGAAAGCTTTAAGGGAAAGTGATAACCCTAGAACCTTTGTGGATGGAAGTTTTGTGCCTGCTGGATTGGCAAACACTCATGGTATGGCAAGAATGCTGTTGGATCTTAAAGAACTAGCAGGACAGAATATTGTTGATTTGGCTAACCTTCCAACAGAAATGGTGGAGGCCATCTACATTAAAGTTTTCAACCTAAGGCCTGGAAAACCAAAGAAGTCTATCCCTTTTAGGCCTCCAATCTCAAGAAGACAACCACAAGGAGGAAGAGGTGAATCAAGTAGATCTGCACAACAAAGAACAACAATACCACAATCTGATGTGGATCTTCCAAGAGAAATCTACTTTGATTCTGTCACTGAGTCCTTGAAGGTGATTATGTAAAGTAGGCAATTGAGGGAAATTGTTGTAAGAAGTGACTTCCGTGAGTATACAGAAGAGAAACTGGAAAGAATGGCTAATCTTAATCCGTATGTCTTTATAAATAGAAACAAGATGCTGGAAGGCAGATGAACGATCTGTCAAAATTTTTGAGAGATGAAGCTGACAAAGGGTTCAAGTTCTTAAAGGAAAAGAGAAGTTGGAGAATGATTCAACTTCACAGGTCAAAGAGGACAGAAAAGTTGAAAAGAATGGATATTGCTGAAAGAGACTATGTAATGAATAACACAGGAATGAATCCACTGTCAAACATGAATACATACATAAGTCTTGGAAGAAGAATGATCCGCCCCAATTACACAGTACAAAAGAATGGCATCATAGCTGAAATTGAGTATAAAGAAAAGGATGACCATTACTTGCTGAGAAACTCAGATGGAAAAATATTGGGGATCATTAAGAAAGATGAAGACTTGACCTGCCTGCATGATGAAAATTTAATGGATATAAGGGATTTGGTTATACCAGAAAGTCATACTCATTACCGAATCCTTAATATCTTCAAAATGAAAGCTGCATATGAGATAATCAATAGAAGAAAAGTCGCTCATAATGCAAGAAAGAGACAAGATTAGTATAGTAGGCTTTGAGATGTAATGTCTTCGGACAGCTTTTGATTATGTAATGTGCTTATGTTATTTGAATATGTAATTTGACTTTTAATTTGATGTGTATTTGACTAAGTGTAAGTAACCTTAGAAATGTTTTGGGTCAGCTGAGGTGTTCCAATCTAGGGGAGATTGTTGAGTCAAAGATTTGACCAAAATGAAGTATATGGAAGATTGGAATCTTGTCAACCTCCTCAGAATTCGCTAAGTATGGATCCGGGCACACCTTAGACCTCCGAACACACTGGTAGGAGGCTAGAATGAGCAAAAACACCAAAAACTCGTCCCGTGAATAGTCGAAATGGGACGAATTCTACACCCGCGTGAATATCCCGAACCACACAATCGAGCAAAAGCTCTGATACCAATTGTAGGTTCCCTGGACGGATCACACGAGATATCCCGATATACACAGGTGCGGAATCCCTGTGTAGATCGTTACGGACGTAGAACACAAACACACGAACACACGAATACGATACGAACAAACTCACGTTATATTAATAACTCAACACGTGATACTTACAGACTCTCGACCTCACGTCACTTGACTCACTGAATTACACGTAACTTAACCACTTGCAAAACCATAATCCGTAACCTATATAAATACACGACAACTTCGCCTCAGGCGAAGTTGTCCATAACTTCGCTTGTTCAACAAGTTCGCCTAGGCGAACTTGTCAACAACTTCGCTTGGTTAACAAGTTCGCCTACGCGAACTTGTCAACAACTTCGCTTTAAACAAACAAATACATAAACAATATTACAGACTCGATTACAGACATTAGACATATGAACTACTGACATTTATGCACCAACAGACTCCCCCTTGGCAGTAGCTTCATATCTTGATCTTTCAGCTCTTGTCTCGTAATCCTGTATCTTCACGCGTGCACTCCTTCTCTAACACACACCGACACAACTCGTTGATACTTTCTTGCTTCGTCCTTCCAAGCTGGAATATAAAAGATTTTCTTCTCGTTAAGCATCTTCAGATCAGCTTGCGATAAGTTAACAAGATGCATCGGATCGTAAACTCTAAGAATCTCTTGTTCATCCTCATCTTCCATCACTGCCTCCGCTGTCTCACAATCAACGAACCACCACTTTAGGTCTTTGAGCACATCCTTGGGCATAAGCTTCATCGGTACTTCTTTAAGGCACCGGATTGGTTTATACTTCATAACCATCCAAGGCTTTCCATCAGCTCTCAAACCTCTATCCTTGTCTTCAACAAGTTTCCCTTTCTGTGGTTTTAACAGCTCAAACTTCTTTTCCTTTATGCTCTCTTTCCATACGATTTTCCCGATGACTCTAGCCATATTATCATCACTTCGATTGATCAACCCCAATCTGGCTAAGTCTTTAACCTCACATTCAGGCAGTGTGTTTAACGATCTCAACATTCTTCTAAGGTACTGAATTCCATCATATCATTTAATCACGAAGAGCCGCAACTGCTCATCATAAATCCCGCATATAATCCCTTTCTTTGCTTCAGTATAGCCCTTAATATTGTAACTCTTTTTGAACATGGTAGGGACTGCCGGTTTCTTTGTTTTAACGAACCATTGAGCTTATCCTTCCTTCCATCTCGGCTGCTCTTCCCATTCAGTATCTTCAACTTCCGTCTGATCACCCATATCGACCTTCTCAACCTCTGGAATGTCATGTTCGACGTTTTTCTCTACTATCTCTCCTTCCTCAATCTCATTTCCTCAATCTCAATCTGCTCACCGATCTTCTCAATCACATCACTCGGCAGCACATCTTCATCAAACAACACATCATCGCTGAACATATCATTGTCAAGTTCCTTCAACGCATCAATCACGTCATCATCAACCAACACCACATCATCACCACCAGAACCACCAGCCGCGTCGGCAGACTCCCCCTCAGCTATGGAAGTACCAAGAGCTTGAGAAGTTCTTGGCAGCTCACCACCTGCATCTTTCGATGCATTGGGATCATCGTCTCAGTCATTTCTTCTTTTCGTCCTGAGCTCGTCGCCCTTACAGCTCATCTCCCCCTGAGATGCCAAGAACTCCTTCAAGGCATCTATAATTTTCCCATGCTCAACCAGGAGGGATGACTGTAGTTGATTTGCTTCTACTAGGCGTTGAATAGTCTTCGATTGCTCTGCCACGATCCGCTCTAGTGAAGCTATTCTCTCTGAGTCTGACATAGGCGTAGGCGAGACATCAGAAGCATGCGTAACCGCACGTGGTACCATACCTGATAACCCTGCAGCGGTGACGACCGTTGACTCTACAAATCGTGCAGCTACCACCGACTGAGTAAGCGTTAGAGGTGGTAGAGACACAATCTCCGGAGTCGACGTCTGAATAGTAGTGGTAGATGGAATGCTAGCAGATGATGTAGCCACCACGGGAACATCCGCAGTGCTTATACTTGTAACCTGTATAGAAGTAGGAACGATAGACATACCAGACAGTGCAGCCGGAGCGAAACGTACCATCCTTGAAGTCTCTCCAGCTCCCATGCCAGCACCTGTCCTTTCCCGTCTTGATCGTCTTATCAGCTTATGTATATCTTCTTTCTCTTCTGACTCATCAGCTTACGGATAACTTCGCCTCAGGCGAACTTAAGCTTCAGGCGAAGTTACGGATAACTTCGCCTAAACCCTAACTTCGCCTGAATCTGAAACGGCGACAGTAAGGATAATTCAAAATTCAAAATCTGAGATTTTATGATAATTTTGAAGATTAAGGACTCCGAATAACATGGTTTTAAGGTTATCTAGATGATCAGAATAGTTCTTAACACGTAAAAACACAAGTTATGAAACTCGGTTTCAAAATCCGATGGTCCGAGGGTTCGAAACCAGTCGAAACAAACATTTAGAAGCTTGAATGAACATTGATTATGTGATATAATGGCATTTCGAACCTTGAATCGGTGTGAAAACTGGGAATAAATAACACGTAATCGGAATAAATAACAAGTTCGCCGGAAAGGTGTAAAATCGGTGGATATAAGTTCGCTGAATAATGAACTGTTTGACTCTAAGTATTCTTTATATAGGGGATCTGTTATACAGGCGAAGTTACGGATAACTTCGCCTAGGCGAAGTTATCCACAACTTCGCCTGTTCAACATCATCGCCTATATATTTACAAAATCAAACCTTATAATTTGAACATTTTTCAATTAACTCTTTAAAACTTCCCTTTAAGAAATAAATGACATGATCAATTCTAAGTAACCAGTTAAAAAATCATAAAACTATCTAAGTACAAAAACTTTAAAAGTTTAAAGTATAAGAGATCAAATTTCAGTCTAGTTAGGGACTGCCACGTTTTAGAAAAGATCCGAACAGGAATCATACTAATTACGTGACTGTCACATAGATCCGTGTTTAGCTGTATTATGACATATAGAGACAGGTTGTAAGCAGGTATAACTTAAAGTGGTTTTCATCGTTTCTGTGATACGAGTTAGGTTCGATTATGCCTCAAAATTTAAGTGGGCAACAACTCAGAAATATTGATGCCTCCTATCTCTTCTCAAAGCGTATTTGGCTTTCCCCAAGTCACCCCGAATTGACCTCGACCCATAGTGTCTGATTAAGTTGTAAGTATTCTTGATCTGCTTCCCGTTCTTCTCTCTTACTCAATGATCGTGAAGTCTTGATTTTGTCATCTCTAATATGTTTCAATAACTCCAAATTTTTTTTTTTTAATAAACATAGACTTCAAGGTAGAAATTAACTGCAAGTCCCGAATCTGGATTACTGCAGTATCTTGAGACGCTATCTTCACGGGAATCAGAACACACATGGGCTCGTGTATGACTGGGTAATCGCTTTTCTGCCTATCATTCGGAAAGATATATATGAAGACATGCAAAACTCTTAAGGAGTTTCCACGTAAAATCAAGTAGATTTAGTTTGTATCACGTCTACTTTTACGCACCATAAAAAGTTACCATGACATACAATGACTGTCCTAAAGCCTTTTAAGCCTAATAACTTCACTAGTTAAGCACACAGAATTAGTATATCTATCATTTTCCAAAGTTGGATCAATTTTCTGTTAAACATAGCTAACGAACTTCTTACGAAGTAACAGACTTGAAAAATAATTTCATTTCCCCCTTTCTTTCAAAATTTTAACATTAATCGCCCCGACCAAAACAAAGTCTTCAGGTAAACGGCTATCCCGAAGATCCAATGGATCAGCTGGACCGACCACATACTAGTATGTGTCCTTCTAACTAAGTATGATCGACTAATTTTAAGCGAAAGAATGAAAAACTCATCATGAACCGCCCCGGTCACTATCAGTAATCTGGTTAATGGCTATCCTGAAAATCTACAAGTAGAAAATGAGGACCAAAACATATCCGAAGACAAGTCCTTCAAACTGATGTAACCGACATATTTTTAAGCGATTAGTGACTTTTTTTTATTTTTTTATTTTTTTTTTTAAATATCACAAGAAAAGCCTGGTTACTCGGGATTGATCATCCCATTCAGTTCAATAAGGTTTTGAAATCTGGATTTGTCAAACGCTTTAGTATATAAATCAGCGAAATTATCAAGCGTATCCACCTTTTCAAGCATTATCAGTTTCTTCTCAGCACAATCCCGTATGAAATGATGACGTATGTCAATGTGTTTAGTTTTACTATGTTTCACGGGATTGTTAGTTACTGAGATAGCAGCTGTGTTATCAATGCAAATAGGAGTAAGTAGGAAATTCAGTCCATAGTCGCGCAACTGTTGTTGAATCCAAAGAACCTGAGAGCAGCAGTTGGATGCTGCCATGTATTCTGCCTCACAGGTTGAAATTGCGACTGAAGTCTGCTTCTTGCATTGCCACGACACCAATCTGCCACCAAGAAACTGACATCCTCCTGTTGTTGACTTCCGACTCTGATTGCACCCTCCATAATCAGAATCTGTGTAAGCGACCAGCTCCAAGTCTCCTCCTCTCGGGTACAACAACCCCAGCTTCGGCTTGCCCTTGAGATACCGCAGTATCATCTTTGCACCTTTCAAATGAGATTCTTTTGGATTTGCCTGAAAACGTGCACAAAGACAAACAGCAAACATTATATCAGGCCTAGATGCAGTTAAGTACATTAAAGAACCTATTATTGCCCGATATTGAGTTGGGTCCACATCTGCATCACCGTCTACTTCAGCACCCAATTTGTGATTGACGCAGATTGGATTATCATATGGAGAACTGTCCTCCATCTTGAAGCGCTTGAGCACATCATGAACATACTTCGTCTGATGAATGAACATCCCGTCCTTCTTCTGATCAACCTGCAATCCTAGAAAGAAAGTTAGTTCACCCATAGCACTCATTTCAAACCTTTTCTTCATGACGGCTTCAAACTCCTGACGCATGGAGACTTTTGACGCAGCAAATATAATGTCATCCACGTAGACTTGTACCAGCAGGAAGTCGCTTCCATCTCTTTTGAAGAACAACGTGCTACCAATTTTCCCTCTTTCAAAACCATTCTCGAGCAAGTAATCCGATAAAGTTGAATACCAGGCACGAGGTGCCTGATGTAATCCATACAACACCTTGCTCAACCTGTACACGTGATCTGGAAAGTCTGGGTCAGGAAAACCCGGAGGTTGCTCAACATACACAACCTCATCAACTTTCCCATTCAAAAACGCACTCTTCACATCTAGCTGAAACACCTTCATCTTTTCATAAGCAGCAAACGCTAAAAACAATCTTATGGCTTCCAACCTAGCGACAAGAGCGAACACTTCGTTATAATCAATCCCCTCTTGTTGATTAAAACCTTTAACGACTAGCCTCGCTTTGTTTCTTATAATAATCCCCTTATCATCTCTCTTGCACTTAAACACCCATTTAGTGCCTATCGCATGCACATTCTTTGGTTTTTCAACCAAAGTCCAAACTTCCATCTTCTCGAATTGAGCCAACTCTTCTTGCATGGCTTCGACCCACGAGCTGTCCTTTAAAGCCATTTGATAATTCTTCGGTTCAATCTGGCTTATAAAGCAGGTATACAGGCATTCATTGATTATTCCTGTCTCCTTAATGTTTGTATAAATACAGGTGTGTTCATTCAAGCTACTTCTCGTTTGTACACCTGAGGACACATCACCAATCACATTATCCAAAGGGTGATCTTTATGAATTCTCGTGGTCGGAACAGAACCGACATGCAAATTATCTTCCAAATTAGAAGAGATCTCATCAATGGTTGTTTCATGCTGAGAGTGAAAAGGATTGATAAATTCTTCTTCAGCAGAGGCAGCAGGGGTACCGATAGTGTTTGATGAGGAAGGTTGACATTTATCAATCAGCTGTCTTTGCAATAGATTTTCTTCCTCATCAAGTATCATCTTCGTCGCAGCTCTTTCTTCTTCTTCAGAAATTTCCAAATCCGGTATGTTAAACGACTTAAAAAGCTTAACATAGTCGAAAAGCTCAGCATGTCCATTGCTAGGTTTTGGCGGTTGGTAACTTGTGATGTCGGTGTTACACACCACCTCCACCTTGCAGGTCGAAGTATTGAAGACACGTCTGTTGGGAGTACCATTCCTTCATCGGCTACTTCGCCAAATTTAGAATTTGTCTTCAAGATCGAACAAGGGGACCCGAATGGTTCAAGACCACTCAAGTTGGGCTTCCTTCCATGCATAAGCTCGTAACACGTTTTACCAAGTCTCTTAACAGTTAACACTCTATTCAGAACATAGCAGGCTGTAGCAACTGCTTCAGCCCAGAACATCACAGGAAGCTTCGAATCTGCCTGCATAGTTCTGGCTCCTTCAATTAAAGTTCGGTTCTTCCTTTCAGCCACTCCGTTCTGTTGCGGAGTATACGGAGCGCTGTATTGGTGTTCAATTCCTTTCTTAAGACAGAAGATCTCCATCTCAAAATTCTTGAACTCCGTTCCATTGTCACTCCTGATGAACTTAACTGTTTTACCCATGACATTCTCAACTTTGGTAATCAAATTCTTCACCATTTGAGCCGTCTCATCTTTCGATTTCAGAAAATATACCCACGAATATCGCGAGTAGTCATCAGTGATCATCAAGCAGTAAGAAGTACCTCCTAGACTTTTTGTATTCACGGGACCGAAGAGATCCATGTGAAGCAGTTCTAGAGTACTGGCAATAGAGTTGACCTTCTTGGTGAGATGGGATTTCTTGTGTTGCTTTCCCTTCTTGCATGTATACATTTGTCTTCAAAGTTAAAACTTTTCAAGGGAACGCCCATCACAAGTCCATTCCTGACAATGTGGTTCATCTTCCGAAGATGAATGTGCCCCATCCTCCTGTGCCACAATTCGGATTCCGATTCGCTTGCTTTCGTCATTAAACATGATTCTTCCGTGGCCATTTCAGTAGACCTCATATCCATCACATAAGTATTTGTATCACGTGGAGCTTTCATCACTATCCACTCGTCTGGTATCTGAAAACCAGGCTTCAACACGATCGCCTCATTCTTCGTGAAATGAACAGTGTACTCCTTATCATAAATCTGCGACACACTCAGCAGATTGTGCTTCAATTCTTCTACAAAGTTCACATTCTCAAGAGTCATTTTTCCATTGGACACCGTTCCTCTTCCAGTAATTCTGCCTTCACTTTCACCGGCAAAGCTAACTCTCGCTCCTTGAACAGGTTTTAAGTCGTGCAACAAGTATTTGTTACCCGTCATGTGCCGGGAACAGCCGCTATCTACAATCCAAAGACTGTGGGCAGCCCTGTTCAACTGTTCCTGCACAATAAAGCAAAGGATTAGAATCTAGGGACCCAAGACCAATTGGTCTTGGATCTATACATCCCGTACTTCTGCTTTCCAAAGTTAGCGTCTGGATAATTCCTGTCAGTCCTATTAGGAAATCTCCTTGGAAATTGAGTGTGAGGCCTTCCAAACCTATGTGTATTGAAAGTATTATATCTTGAGGTTTGGTTATTAGCATTGTTAAACTGAGGTTTGTTTCTGTGAAAACCTGAATTAGTTACATTTCGAAACTTTGATGGGTTTTCATTTTTAACAGTATTAAAATTACCATTAGGCTTATTTTCAGTTTTAATAGGCCTCACACCTCTGAGTTTCGGCGTCAGAGGGCAATCTGCAACAAGATGTCCTAACTTATTACACCTAAAACAACACCGATGCTCCATTTTCTTTTCAAAGGTTGTTTTGGATGTTGAGGCTGTGTTACCGGCCGTTCGTCTCACATAAGGTGGGACGTACGGGTTGAGTGGAGTACTCTTTTTATAGGTTTTATCTTTTTCTCCACCAGTGGGTAACACTACCTTCTCTTTTGTCTTACCCGATTCGGACAACTTATCCGAATCTGATGAGACTGGACTCGTAACAGAAATTTTCACACTTGAAACAGGCGAACTCGTTTCGCCACTACTAACACTTGGTTCTTTACTCGTAACCTTGATTGGAACTGTCTGAGGAACTTCAAAATCAACAGATTTCTGAATACTAGGGTTAAAAGTGTAATTGTGGTTATAAGGTGGTGGAACCTCGTGATAACCAATTCCTCCCCTCTTCGCAGAGGAATCTTGACCACTAACAAGGTGATCAAGAATAACTGAGGAATTTCTGAACTGCTCAAGTTTTCGGTTCAGTTCCACCACTTTCACCTGGTGGTCAGCAATCTGCTTTTCTCGTTCAGCAATCAGTTTAGTCTTTTCTTCTAAAACCTCATAACTTAGATCAATTACTTCAATTTTTTCAGCAAGTTTTGTTTTTAAGCTTTTAACATCTTTTTCACATGCTTTTATTTTAACTTTGTAACTATTTTCTCTTGTTTTCATAAAGTGATGATCTTCTTTAAGAGTTTTAAATTCAGCATCTAAACGAACATACTGATCAGTTATGGTAGCAAGTTGCTCAGACAAATTCTCACATTTAGTACAAATAGGTTTAGAACTTACCTCGGAGAGTTGATCCTTGTTATCTGCCATGAAAGCTTTTTCCTTACCAGTGGCTTTCTCTTCTCCGGTAATCTTCTCACATTCTTCATTCTCAACCTTAGCCATATTTGCCTGTTCACTAGTTTCATTCGAATGCAGGTTCCAGTTGTATTCACCTGCTTCTCTGGACATCATGGCATTGATTTCCTTACTATTCCCAGTGTGCTGTGCAGACCGGCCATGACCACGTTCAACTCGCTCGTTTCTGCACTCTTTGGCAAAGTGCCCGTTTTGTTGACAGTTATAGCACCTCACCTTAGACTTGTCGAACCCTGGCCTGCCACCAACAAACTTTCTCCCCGTCTTTCTCATAAACTTCTTCACTCTCCTCACTATCATGGCCATCTGCCATTGTAAATCCATTTCCTCCAGATCATCAGCATCGATCTGGTCATAGTCTTCATCCAGCATCGCTGAATCAACAACCTTTCCTTGAATATAGTTTTCATATGAAGCAATAAACGAAGCATAGAGGCCAAACTGCTCTTCAGCAGATTTGACGCTCATTGGCATCTTAGAGTAATTATTGCTTGAGGAACTTGAAGATCCACTACTCTTGCTTGCTGTCTGTTGGGTACCACTTGATCCACCCGCAACAAAGCAAACATCCCCATTTGAGTTTACTGACACATGCCCCTCCTGTGAAGACTTGGCACCCGACTCGCCCTTCGAGTAGTAGGCGGCAGAATCAGTCTTTGAACTTGAATTGGAGTTTACTTTAGCACCGTACATGCCAGGATCTTGAACCTGATCCATAGATGTTTCTTTTCTTACCATATTAAGCTCAAAAGTTCTGAGCTTGTTGACAGTGGTTTCAAGATCATAAGTAGGAAAGTCCTTGTCTTCCCTCATCAGTACAGTATACATCTCCCATTTTGGTGGGAGGGCATCGAGAAGCTTTTCCACAATCTCTTCTTCTCGGTAGGAAATGGAGTAGTTACTCAATTCAGTCATTAGATGATAATATCGAGTGATAATATCATCAAGAGATTCGTTCTTTAAGTACTTAAAGACTGAAAATTGAGTTTTGAGCAACTTTATCTTTGAAGCCCGAATACCTACATTCCCCTCAAATCTGTTCTCAAGAGCTTCCCAAAGCTCTCTAGCTGATGTATACTTTCTGAACGTATGGAGGATCTCCTGTGGAAGAGCCATTGTGATTGCAGCATGAGCCTTGCTTTCGGCTTCATACATTTTTTTCTCCTCCTCTTCCATTTTACTGTATTTCTTGATTTGGTCTCGACCCTCATACTCCATGACTGGTGGAATATATCCATCTTGGATGCATACCCACATTTTCGCATCCTGGTACTTAACGTATTGTATGAACCGATCCTTCCACGGGACAAAGTCGGTTCCCTTCAGCAACCTTGGGGCCTTTGTAGCTGACCCCGCTTCAACTTCCATCTTTACAAGCTCCGAAATGTTGATCGACGACATCCTTCTTGAAGACTAAGAAACCCGAAAAATTCTGAGTAGGCGAAGTTAAAAAAAAAAAGTTCCTCTGAACAGTACTGTAGGCGAAGTTAGGGATAACTTCGCTTAAGTAATAACTTCGCTGGATCTTTCTTAAATTCGCGTGACTGGGCGAAGTTGAGAATAACTTCGCTTAGGGTAAGCGAACTTAGAAAGTAGGCGAACTTGAAGACAAATTCGCTGAGCTAGGCGAACTTGATGAGAACTTCGCTGAGTTAGGCGAAGTTGAGGAGGTAGGCGAAGTTGTAAATAACTTCGCTTCTCCTTATATCTTCGTCGAAACCCTACGTATCCTGACGGCAACTTCGCCTGATGAACAGCAACTTTGCCTGACGAACTTAAACTTTCTGCAGATCTGAAAATCGGATTTTAACGACGTTTTTGACGGTTTAAAGGCTTGAACACACTGGTAGGAGGCTAGAATGAGCAAAAACACCAAAAACTCGTCCCATGAATAGTCGAAATGGGACGAATTCTACACCCGCGTGAATATCCCGAATCAAACAATCGAGCAAAAGCTCTGATACCAATTGTAGGTTCCCTGGACGGATCACACGAGATATCCCGATATACACAGGTGCGGAATCCCTGTGTAGATCGTTACGGACGTAGAACACAAACACACGAACACACGAATACGATACGAACAAACTCACGTTATATTAATAACTCAACACGTGATACTTACAGACTCTCGACCTCACGTCACTTGACTCACTGAATTACACTTAACTTAACCACTTGCAAAACCATAATCCGTAACCTATATAAACACACGACAACTTCGCCTCAGGCGAAGTTGTCCATAACTTCGCTTGTTCAACAAGTTCGCCTAGGCGAACTTGTCAACAACTTCGCTTGGTTAACAAGTTCGCCTAAGCGAACTTGTCAACAACTTCGCTTTAAACAAACAAATACATAAACAATATTACAGACTCGATTACAGACATTAGACATATGAACTACTGACATTTATGCACCAACAATGTTATTTCTTGAAAAAGTTTTTGATTAATTAAATTTATATACATATTTATACATATTTGTATTTTATAAAGGAATAATATAATATACTCCACGTTATCTGTGAAAAACTCACTTGGACCAACCTACAACGGATTTACAAGGTGCACGAAAGGGAACTTGGCATAGATTGTTGTCACTAGGAGTGGTCTAATTGTTCAATCGTATGGCGAGGTCAATACACACGTGGTGATAAAAAGGTACAACAATTAGTCTTTAAGCAGTTGCTTCATACGACATTAGGGTTTGGTAGGCCAACTTTGTAGGGATGACAATGAAACCCGAACCCGATGGGAAAACCTGAAACCCGACATAGATGGGACGGGTAATACCCGACCCATTAGGGTTTGGGATTTGTTTTGAAAGTGTTCGCAGGTTTGGGATTTCTAATATACCCGATTATCCAACCGGAATACCCGATAACATAAACCCATTTACCCGATTATATACCCAATGTACCCGATATAGCTTATTATATTATATTATATTATATATATATACTATATTCCAAATATATTATTTGTCGAAACTTGTTTATGTCACTTATTTGAGACATTTTATCTTTATGGTAACAATCTTTGTAATTGATTAGTTATATTTTGTCAAAGTCCAGTAGAAACCTAGCGAGTTTTGAGCCGGGTATACCCGACGGGTATTTTATCAAAACCCGAAAAGAAACCGAAATTCGACGGGTAATTACCCGATTAAAACCCAACGGGTTTGAGACGGACTTTCATAACCGGTTATGGGTTTGGGAATACCTAAACCCGACCCAAACCCGATCCATTGTCTTCCCTACTACTTTGGTGTCCACGTGTCCAACAATGACATAACCATTTCGGAACAGTCTCCCGTGGTGGAGGATTATGTCTCGAGTAGCATATCAGTCGCTTTGTTTTGGGCTAATGAAAACTACCACCCACATGGATACTATTTGGGTGATGGGATATATCCAAAATATTAATTATTGTGAATGCATTTAGGGATCCAATCAATGACAACACTTTAAGGAAGTACAAGAGTCTTTGCGAAAGCAAATTGAGAGGTGTTTTGGGATTCTACAACAACGTTGACATTATTTGAGAAATCCAAGTCGTTTATTATCGTTAGAAAATTGAGAAATGCTACATATGTTTGTATCGTATTGCATAGTATGATTTTAGAAGATGATGAGGGTGCAATATGTCAAAATTATGCACCGGACTATGTTGAAGAACAAACTCAAGAAAATATGGATGAGAGATTGCAAAACGTGTATGCCATGCGTTCCCGAGAACTATATAACACACTACTAACAGATTTGGTCCAACATGCTTGGATAGTTCGGCTGATTCGAAACGAAGGCGAACATGAAGATGAAGATGAAGATGAAGACGAAGACGAAGACGAAGACGAAGACAAAAATGAAGATGACTTCGAAGATGAAAACGAATTTGAAGAAGATGAAGACATATCGTATTTATGTAAATTTTCGAATTTATGTTTATTTTATTTAATGTGGTTTTTTTATTTTGATGTAATTTAATACAATATTATTTTGCTTATTTTTATTAAAGGTTGAAAATTAATATAGTAATGGTTGTAGGGGAGTCGGGGGGGGGGGGGGGTTACAGAGAATACACATCCCTTCCATAATCCAAAAATTAAAATTACATTAAAATCACAATGTTTTCTGTATTAATTCAATTAAATAATATTTTTTTTTTACTTTTATCATTAACTTATCTTTTTTTCATTCACAACCATTTTTCAAAATTATTAAAAAATTATACTGGGTGAACACTAGTTTTCAAATATACAGAAAAATAAATACATTTTTTATCTTTTCTAATCAAAAGACCCTAAACAACTCTCTACATTACAAAATTCTCTCACAAAAAATAAAAGATACGATTTGAATGTCATAGGTCTATACCGCTACATTACTTTTTATCATAACTCCTTCTAACATGGTTAACACGTGTTGCATTATGTCACATAAAAATCATGACTACACATAGTTGTACTTGTAATTGTTAAACCATGCGTAGCCGGGCCTTATGGCCGACGTTTTGGATGATAACGCCGGGGCACCCCCCTCCCCCTGGCATTTTGGGTGTATTATTTTTGTCCGGCGTTATGTTGATAACACGAGAAATGGGCACAAATTTGAAAAATATATTCGTTGTGTATATTACCTTTGGATTAAATTTTTTTTTTAATATTAACTCAACAATACTATAAAAACAAACCCAACCCTCATTTTTTACACAATTCTTTCTACTACTTCTCTACCAAATATTTTTTACACAATTCTAATACTACAAAAATGTTTCCGTTTAAAAACCAAAATGTTCTCGGTTTCAGTCAATATGCCCGTCAAGGCAACGCAAACAACCAAAATCCACAACCTAACCCATCTACCGTCCAGATGCCAACCGTCCCCGTCCCAAATCCTTTCGAAGAGCAAATGGCCGCGTACATACAATATATAAGTTCCGGAGCCCCTCTATCAAATACGATGCCCGGTTTCCAAAACACAACCACTAACATTTTTGCCAGTTCGGGTTCCCAACCCGACGACGAGACGGTTCTGGAGACACAAATAAACCCGGGGCCACAACTCGTCGGCGGTTCGAGCTAATGCGGACATCCAAGAAAATACATAAAGAAACCCGCCGCAAAGCTCGGGCTAAAAAGAACACTATACCGTGGAGTATCGACGAGTGCGAACTATGTTCTCGTGCTTGGTGCGCGATATCGGAACATGCCGAGTGCGGTAAGTTTTTAAACAATATATATTTTTTTTAAATTTCCCAGAAAAAGCATTGACCTTGTAATGTTTTTATTTTTATAGCGAACTATCAATAACTGGGCTTATTTTGGCACAAAATTAAAGAGTTGTTCAACAAACTTGGCGGGGACTCACGTCGAGAAAAAGATTCCTTACAGTCGAAATGGAACAATATCAACACCAAATGCACGGCTTTCCATACAGTTCACTCTCGGATGACTCGAACGTGTTATAGTGTCTCTGACGCGGAAATCATCGAAAAGACATTGACATAGTATCAACATAAGGTCTCGGGGAGCTTCAATTACTTTGGCATATGGAAACAATACCTGAGGTTTCACCCAAAATGGGACCCGGTTATGGTGGCCAACACCGAAGGTGGTCCGCCTAAAAAAAGTCTAAAACATCGTCTTCGGTTGATCCAGAAACGCCTCGTTCCGACGCTCGAAACTTCAACCTAAGCGATAATGAAGCCGGGAATCCTTATGCGGATATTACCGAGATGCCTCGACCGGTGGTAGAATAAGCAAGGGAAAGGGGAAAGGGGTCGTGTCATCGTCGGAAACGGGTTCGAATGCCAAAATGGAAAGTCATTTCAAAGAAATGAACATTCGACTCAAAGATATACAAGAACTTGAAGCTAAACATCTTCAAGTAAATTTCGACGCCGTCGATGTTGAGTCAAATATTTGACCAAAATGAAGTATATGGAAGATTGGAATCTTCTCAACCTCCTCAGAATTCGCTAAGTATGGATCCGGGCACACCTTAGACCTCCGAGCAAGCTTTTACTTAGCCGGGTACGATATTTTGTCTATTGGGCAAGGTTATCTTCAAGTAGTCTTCTTTAGTGGATATCCGAGTAGAGTTTGCAAATTAGTGTATTGCCGAGTAAGGTTCACTAGTTTATGTAAATCCGGGCAAGGTTCACTTTATCAAGAAAGTCTGTTCTTCAAAGCCAAGTAAAGTTCACTCCCGAGTAAGCTTTTGGCTAACCAAGTCCATGAAGCCAAGTGATTGGAAGACCGGGCAAGGTATTTATTAATAATAGTGGTCCGAACAAGCTTGATGTATAAATGGAATATATCTAAGTAACATCGGGCAAGGTTCAACTCAAGCAAGGAACAGTACTCCCGAGTACACTTTGCTAATAAGCTCTTTTATAGCAATGAGTTGAAATGGACCATTGAAGTACAAGGTTGCTCGTAAGGGTTTGTTGGGCAAAGTCTGGCAAAGTAAAAAAGACTGGAGTCTACCCGGTGAGTATTTTACTTGGTAAAATACTCTTTAAGTAAAGTCTACCCGGAAACTGATCCCGGGCACACTTCTATGTTTACCAAGTCCTGAAGGATGACAGAGTACACAACGTACTCAGAAAATGAAGATTGATGTAAAGCCTACCCGGAAGACTTGTTTACACTTAGACTCTTTTCTAATTATGTAATTTGAATATGTATTTACGTTTGGGGTTTCTAGAAGGAATGACAGCTGTCCTAGGCTGGCAGGACTATAAATAGAATGTTTTAGGGCACGCCGCCTAAGACGGATTCTAGCCTCTACATTTTTTGAATAAGAAAGAATATTTTCTTAAAAAGTGACAGCTGTCCTAGAATACGTATGGAAAAACCCTCCTTCAAGAAACCCTAAATCGATTATCCAATTTGTATGATGAATGTTATATGAATGGAAATCTTTTGAGTGAATCTTGTTTGTGTTGGTTACCTTTGAATACTGATTAAGCAACCGTATGTTTGTTATTGATTCCGCCTTTAACAACGGTTATCTTTCTAAATATAGCAACCCGTCATTAACTCTCTTGTCGACACATTTATTTGTGTGAGTTATGACATGATTAAGTAA
Organism: Bidens hawaiensis; assembly: GCF_021521415.1. Classification (NCBI taxonomy): domain Eukaryota; kingdom Viridiplantae; phylum Streptophyta; class Magnoliopsida; order Asterales; family Asteraceae; genus Bidens; species Bidens hawaiensis. The sequence goes on along the minus strand of NW_027497112.1, from coordinate 108,570 downwards.
GATCCAGCTGAAATCAAGGGACAAGACAAGTGGTATCAGAGCTGATTGCTGATATTTTGGAAAGATCGTTGCCGATTGAAGATTTGAAGAAGAATGACGTAAGCAGACCACTGTTACATTGAAAAGTGATGTCAGCAGCTCTGTTCTTCATTTTTCTTCCAGATCTACAATCATTTGGTGTTTTCTTTTCCTTATTCTATTTAAAGTTTAATCTTTATATATATAAATCTTGTTCTTATCGAATCAGACACCTCAGATCTGAACAACGGTTTTCAGATCTGATTATTTTTAAAACTCTGTTTTAAAGAAATTACTTTTGATTTCACAAAATGTCTGGTTACGAGGAACAAGAGGTGTCTACTAACAAGATTCCTAGACTGTATGGACAAGAAAATTTCACTAAATGGAAGGTCTTGTTTGAAGCAGCCGTTTGCTATAATGATGTTGATATGTGGAACTCCATCAAGAATGGTCCACAAAGGGAAGTTGAAGAAGTTGTAAATCTGGCAGCAACGGCTGCTGTGAGAGAAAGGATGAGAAAGGTAGATGACAAGACTTTAGCTATGTTGAAGCTAGGTCTGTCTTGAAAAATACTTACCAAGGTTGCACATCATCCCAATGCCAAGGCAATGTATGATGCAATACTTGAAATGTTTGAAGGAAATTTTGAACTAAAAAACATCAAGAAGCAAAGATTGAAGCAGCAGCTAGAAAGATTTAAGTATAAAAAAGGAGAAAGTTTGAAGTCTATTCTTGAAAGGTTTCTGGGAATTGTGAATGATCTCAGAACCACAGACTATGTCATGACTGACTTTGACCTCAATACCAAGCTGCTCAACTCTATGCCAAAGGAATGGTATACTGCTTGCAAGTTCATCCTCACAAAGCATAACTTCAATGAGCTAAAAGTGGATGATGTAGTGTGTTCTCTTCAAGCTGCTGAGATAGAGATGATAGAGAATGAGATGATAAAGGAGGAAAGACCCTGCTTCAATGTTTCAAATGCATTGATTGCACCTATGGGCAATTTGACTACCAAGAATCAACAACAGATACCTATCATTGAAGAACCTGTTGAACTCAATTCTGATACTCCAAAATCATTTGTTGGTGTGAGCACAAGCAATCAAGGAAACCAGCAGAGGTTCAATGTGCAGCTGATTGATGTCACTGATTTTGCCTCTATGGCAAGTGGAAATGTTACTCACACTAATGGTGGTCATGGTCAAAGCAGTGATACACAGACATTGCTTTCAATGTTCACTTAGTCATATAATGCATTTGTTGCAAAGAACTTAATTCACACAAGTGTAGTACAAGATGATCTTGAGCAGATAGATGCTGATGATTTGGAGGACATGGATTTGAAGTGGCAAGCAGCTATGTTGGCTCTTAGAAGCAAGAGCCTTTACAACAGGACTGGTAGGTCACTCCTATCATGACCAAATGAAAGAATTGGTTTTGACAAGTCAAAAGCCATTTGCTACTGTTGGGTCAAGAGTTTGACCCAAATGAGGAGATTTGACCAAAATGAAGAATATGGAAGATTGGAATCTTCTCAACCTCCTCAGAAACTGCTAAGTATTGAACCCGGGTACACCTTGGACCTTCGAGTAAGCTTTTACTTAGCCGAGTACGAGATTTTGCCTTCCGGGCACGGTTTACTTCAAATAATCTTCTTAAGTGGATATCCGAGCAAGGTATGCTTTTTAGTGATTTCTGAGTAAGGTTCATTAATTTGGCATATTCGAGTAAGGTTCACTTTGTCAAGCAGGGTTGTTCTTCAAGACCAAGTATTTTACTCTTACGAGTAAGGTTTGGTCAAACCAAGTCCAAGAAGCCAAGTAATTGGAAGACCGGGCAAGGTATTCTTTAATAATTATGGTCCGAGTACACTTGATGAGTTGATGGAATATCTCTAAGTTATATCGAGTAAGGTTCTGCTCAAGCAAGGTATGTTCTCCCGAGTACGCCTTATCAATAAGTTATTCAACTATAATGAGCCGAACAGGATCATAGAAGAACAAGGTTGCTCGTAAGGATTTGTCGAGCAAAGTTTGATAAGTCAAAGAAGATTGAAATCTACTCGGTGAATATTTTACTTGGTAAAATATTGGTTAAGTAAAGTCTACCCGGAAACTGATTCCGAGTACACCTCTATGTTTACCAAGTCGGAAGGAAGGCCGAGTACACTGCGTACTCGGAGACTGAAGTTCAATGAAAAGCCTACCCGGAAGACTTGTTTTACACTTAGTATAATTTTTGAATATGTAAATTGAATATGTACTATCGGATAGGGTTTCTAGAAGGAATGACAGCTGTCCTAGGTTGGCAGGCCTATAAATAGAATAATTAGGGCACGCCGGCAAAAAAAAAGAGGGCAATACTAGAGACAGAGAGGATAAGACCGACACATTAATTAAGAGAATATTTTGTGTGTGACGGCTGTCCTAGGATTCCTCCTAAACCCTAATCGATTATCCTTTTGTATGATTAACGTTATATAAATGGAAATATTTTGAGTGAATCCTTCGTGTGTCTTCGTATTTTGAATATTCATTGCAACCGTATGTTTGTTATTGATTCCGCCTTTAACAAACGGTCATCTTTCTAAACATAGTAACCCATCATTAACTCGCTTGTCAACACGATTAGTTTTGTGTGAGTTATGACATGATTGATTAAGATCCGATCCGAAACGACCTGACAAGTGGTATCAGAGCCTATTGCTGCTATTTTTGGAAAGATTGTTGCTGATTAAGTTTTGAAGAAGAATGACCTAAGCAGAGCACTGATCGATTGATTTGTGACGTCAGAAGCTCTGTTCTTCATTTTTCTTCCAGATCTACAAGTTTTAGGTGTTTTCTTTTCCTTATTTCACTTAAAGCTTTGATTTTTATTGTTGAATCTTGTTCTATTCATATCAGACACCTCAGATCTTAGAATTTATTCTCAGATCTGATTGTTTTAATCTACTTTTGATAAGATCTTAACTTTTGTTTTAAGAAAATTTCTGGATATGAGGAACAAGAGGTGTCTACTAATAAGATACCTAGATTGTATGGTCAGGAGAACTTTACCAAGTGGAAAGTGCTTTTTGAGGCTGCTGTTTGTTATAATGATGTGGATATGTGGAATTCTATCAAGAATGGACCACAAGCTGCTGTTGAAGAAGGTGCTAATGCAAATGCTATTGCTGCCGTTAGAGAGAGAATGAGAAAGGTTGATGACAGGGCATTGGCTATGCTCAAACTTGGTCTGTCTTGGGAAATCCTCACAAAGGTTGCACATCATCAAAGTGCTAAGGCAATGTATGATGCAATCCTTGAGATGTATGAAGGGAACACTGAATTGAAGAACATTAAGAAGCAAAGACTGAAGCAACAGTTAGAAAGATTCAAGTATAGAGATGATGAAAGGTTGAATTCAATACTAGAACGTTTTCTGAGTATTGTGAATGAGTTAAGAACAACTGACTATGTAATGACTGACTTTGATTTAAATACAAAGTTGCTCAACTCAATGCCAAAAGAATTGTATACTGCTTGCAAATTCATCCTTCAAAAGCAAAATTTCAATGAATTGAAATTGGATGATGTAGTATGTTTTCTTCAAGCTGCTGAACTTGAAATGATTGAGAATGAAATGATCAAGGAAGATAAAACAAGTTTCAATGTGTCAAATGCTTTAATTGCTCCAATGGGGAATCTTACAACAAAGAATCAACAACAAATTCCCATCATTGAAGAACCAAGTGATCACAACAATGAGACTGCTAGGTCATTCATTGGAGGTGGTTCAAGCAGTCAAGGTGGTCAACAGAGGTTTAATGTTCAATTAATTGATGATGATTCAGCCTCTGTGGGAAATGGAAATGCTCAAAGTGCTGGTGCAGGGCATGTTCAAGGGAGTGAAGCACAAGCCCTAATGTCTATGTATACTGAGTCCTACAATGCATTTGTGGCCAAAAACATGATTCACACAAGTGTAGTGCAGGATGATTTGGAACAAATAGATGCTGATGACCTTGAAGACATGGATCTCAAATGGCAAGCTGCAATGTTGGCATTAAGAAGCAAGAGACTGTACAACAGAACTGGTAGATCACTAGTTTCTGGTCCAAATGAGAGAATAGGATTTGATAAGTCCAAGGCTATCTGCTACAACTGTCAACAGCCTGGACACTTTGCAAGAGAGTGCAATTTGCCAAAGAACTTTCAAGTCAATCAGTTCCAACAGCCTAGAAACCAACAACAATACCAGCAGAATGTGCTTAGAAACAACAACCAGCAAAACTTCAACAATAACTAAGGATTCAATCCCAACAACAACAACTTCCATCCAAACAACAACTTCAATCCCAATTTTAATAACCACTATCAGCCTCAGATGAACAACCAGCAGGGCATGAATCAGAATCAAGTATATCAAATGAACAACAATCAGAATCAAGCTGTTCAAATCCCTGCAACTCACAACATTCCAGCAAACCAAAATCAACCAAGAAATCAAGGCAATGTGGCAGTAACTACTCAGCATGAGGGAAGCTTTGACTGGAGTAACCATGAGGAAGATATAGCAGATGATATCAGAAGAGCTAATGTGGCATTCATGGCCATAGACTCTACATCTTCATCTAAGGTACATTCTGATCCTAATGCTGATTTACCAAAACTTGTCAATGAATTAAAAGAAAAGATTGGTAAACTGGAAAGTGAGTGTTTTAAGAAGCAAAGCATTATCAATGCTTATGAGGCAAGTGAGATTGTTAGTGAGGAGAGAATGAAAATTTTGGAAGAGGATTGTATGAATAGCTATAGGGCTCAGACAAGATTCACAACAGAAATTAGTGGGTTGAAGAAGATGGTGATTGATGAAAAGGTGCTGAATACAAAGCTGCAAACTGAAAATGAATTCCTAAATAACTTAGTTTCAACTGGAAACATTTGTGGAATTCTGAATAAAGTAAAAGAAGATGAAAAGTACAAGGCTGTTCCACACCATTCAACAACAACTTTATGCCTAAAGTTGACAAAGAAAAGAGAAGTGCTTATATACAACAATTCAAAGATGTGTTTCAAGACAAAGAAGATGTTGCAGATTTGTACAAGAATGTTGAGGTGAGTGAAGATGGTGAATTTGTTATGAAGAAAGAAATGAAAGAGGAAAAGTCAATTGGAGTTCAAGTCTCTGAAGATGACTTTGATTCAGATGAGTTGGATCAAGATGATCTGAGTGATTTGAGTGATCAAATTACTGAAAAAGAAATTCAAGCTGCTGAAAAAGGTAGAAAATATAGAAAGCCTGAATCTGTTGATCAACTTCCAAAGTATCCTCCAGTTACACATAAAATAAAAAGAATGAATGAGCAAATGAAAAGAGAACATGTTTCTTTTGACATTGGTGAAAAGAAGAATGTGTGTTACAATGCTGTCAGACCTCCAAGCAAAAAGTTTTTGAAAAATTAGAAAAGAACAAGAAAAGGAAGGTAAATAAGGAAGAAATGGATATAGAATATATTACTCCTATTTATCCTATCTTTTCAAGTGTTGAAGACTTTGATGAGGGAGAGGTAGAAACTGTTGAGGAATATGAAAGAAGGAAGTCAAGATATAGAGAGAATGAAGATGATCAACCACTGAACTTGAAAAAGGTTGTCTTTGTTAAAGGAAATGTGGAAAGAAGTGACATTAGAATGGCTGAGTTTGTACCATTCTCAATTGATTTTGACAATATGAAAAACAAAAAGACAATTGGTGTAAGAGAGCCCAAACCAAGTGAAAGATTCAGGATACCAAAAGAACATGAAATGTTCAAAAGAAAGGTGTGGTGTAGAAAGTGTGATGAATATGGACACCATATTGATTCATGTAATGAGAGACTCAAGTTTCAGCCATTTCATGTCCCAAATGGAACAAAGTTTGGTCAAGACTTTGTTCTGTAAAAAGAGAAGTATGCCATGTACTTGGGAAAGGGAAATGTGAATAGCATAGAGACAAGTGTTGAAGTGAAGGCTGAGACCAAGAAGAAGAAGCAAATGACTGAGAATGTGAGAAGAAGTAAATCACCTCAGAAGCAAAAGAAGGTGATAATGAGGAACCAGTCATTGAAATTTACCAAAAATACTCATTCAGTCAAGTCTGATGAGTCACAAGAATCATCAGGCAGTGAGAAATCAAAAATAAAAACTGTATATCAAAGAAAGAAACAAGCTGTACTCAATGGTGATGAAAAGTTCTTGTTAAAACATCGATATGAACCACAAGGTTTCACATGGAAACCTAGAACTGAAGCTAAAATTGAAGCTGTGACTAATGTAAGAGACTTCTCAAAGTCTAAGGACTATGTCTTACAAGAAAAGAGAACTGCCTCAGTTGAGCTTGACAATTCAGCTTCACTTGTCAAGACACCAACAGAGTGTGGTTATGAAACTGACCGTTCAGACAACTTGGAGATCACTCATGAAGATCCTGAACCTACTACACTCACTTCCCAAGCTACCACTAAAATTGACACTGATAAGTTGCAAGTTGAAGAAGCTTGCGTCTCATCACTGAACTAATCAAATTTCTCTTTGTGCAGGAACAGGCTACTCCATTGAATGATATATGGTATATGGATAGTGGTTGTTCTAGGCACATGACTTGTGACAAGATGTCACTTGTGAATTATGTAGAGAAGTATGAGGGTCCAGTTGCCTTTGGGAGTGATAAAAATGGAGGAAAGATTATGGGTAAAGGGATATTGACAAATGGGAAGGTGTCTTTTGACAATGTCTTTCATGTTGAGGGACTACAATACAATTTGTTGAGTATATCTCAAATGTGTGATAAGGGTTACAAAGTCAGTTTTGATGATTCTCATTGTTTCATCTTAAAACCTGAGTTTGTGATCCCACCTGAAATGATTATGATGATGGCACCAAGAAATGGCAACTTGTATGAGTTGAATATGAAAGATGCTATTTCAAGATGTGGTGCATGTTTTGTTTCCAAAGCCACTGAAAATGAATCTAAATTGTGGCATAGGAAGTTGTGTCATGTGAACTTAAAGAATATGAACAGACTGGTCAAGGGTGAACATGTTATCGGTTTACCTACAAGAGAATTTAAGTCAGATGATCATTGTGACTCATGTCAGAAGGGAAAACAACACAAGTCTACTCATAAGACAAAGCTCATCAACTCAATTGATCAACCACTTGAGTTACTTCACATGGATCTTTTTGGTCCTGTGAGTGTACCAAGTATTGGAAAGAAAAGATACTGTTTGGTGATCATTGATGACTATTCAAGATATACTTGGGTTTATTTCCTAAGTACCAAAGATGAGACTGCTGAGTTGATTAAGGGTTGTGTCACAATGATTGAAAACAAGCTGAATAAGAAAGTTAAGATGCTGAGAAGTGACAATGGTACTGAGTTCAAGAATGGAGTTATGGAAGAATTTTGTGCTATGAAAGGAATACTGCAACAATTTTCAGCTCCAAGAACTCCTGAATAAAATGGTGTTGCAGAAAGGAGAAACAGGACATTAATAGAAGCAGCAAGAACCATGTTGGCTGATGCTAACTTACCTGTCACATTCTGGGCTGAAGCAATCAACACTGCTTGTTATGTTCAGAACAGAGTGCTTGTGAACAAAAGGCATGATAAAACTCCATATGAGATTTTCAACAATAGAAAACCTTACATCAAATTCTTCAAGCCCTTTGGATGCAAATGTTTCTTATTGAACACTAGAGACTATTTGAACAAGTTTCAAACTAAGTCACTAGACTGTTTCTTTGTTGGATATTCTACTCACTCAAAGGCTTACAGAGTTTATGTGAAAGATCACATGAGTGTGATAGAGTCATCTGACATTATTTTTAATGAGAATCAATTCAACACAGTCAGTGGTGCAACATGGCTGTTTGATCATGAAAAATTGATAAAGTCATTCAAGATTTATTCTGAAGACTTTGATGATACATTCTACAAGACCAGTGTACTTGAAGAAAATAAGAAGAAAGAACTGGACTTAGAAGAATTGTGGAAAAAGGTTGCCAGGAAAGAAAAGGAATACACTTTTGTGAATAGCTTCTCAAAGAATGACATTGAACAAGATCAGGAAATGACAAGTCAAAATAGTACTGATGTACAAAATGATCATGTTCATAATGGGAGTGACACAGGCAACAAATCAAATGAAGATGAAGCTGCAACAACTGCAAGATTTCAAGACTTGTTTCAAAGTTTGAATCTGGGAAACAATGGTGCATCCACTTCAAGACAAACCAATAATGAAGCACCAGTGTTTCATGATGTAGAAGCTGATTTGATCATTGAAGAACCTGAAATCAATGAAACAAATCTTGACACAAATTTGTCTACAAATATGATAATACAAACTCCTACTATTGAAAAGAATCATCCTGCTGAAAATATCATTGGTGACTTGCATGAAAGAGTAACAGGGAGTCATTCTAAGATAGCTAACATCTGTCTGTACTCTTGCTTTCTATCCCAATTAGAACCAAAGAATATTTCTCAAGCTTTAAAAGACAATAGTTGGGTAGAGGCAATGCAAGAGGAATTGGCCCAGTTTAGAGATTTATATGTATGGGATCTTGTAGACAAGCCACATGACAGATATGCAATAGGAACCAAATGGGTGTTCAGAAATAAAAGGGATGAAAGGGGTTTAGTGATTAAGAACAAAGCTAGACTTGTAGCACTGGGATGTCTTCAAAAAAAAGGGATAGACTTTGAGGAAGTGTTTGCACCAGTTGCAAGACTGGAAGCCATAAGGATTTTTCTTGCATATGCTGCCTCAAAGAACATTAATGTATTCCAGCTTGATGTCAAATCTGCATTCCTTAATGGAAAGATTGATGAAGAAGTGTATGTGACTCAACCACCAGGTTTTGAGGATCCATGTATCCAAACAGGGTGTATAAGCTAAACAAAGCCCTTTATGGTTTACATCAGGCTCCTAGAGCATGGTATGATGAGTTATCAACTCATTTACTTGAAAATGGCTTCCCAAGGGGAGCCATTGACAAGACACTCTTCTACAAAAGACAAGGGTCAGATTTGCTGCTTGTACAAGTCTATGTTGATGATATCATCTTTGGATCTACAAATGAAAATATGTGTTTGGAGTTTGAAGAGGTGATGAAGTCCAAGTACAGCATGAGTTCCATGGGTGAAATGAATTTCTTTTTGGGACTGCAAGTACAACAACAGGATGAAGGGATCTTCATACACCAAGCTAAGTATGTTCAGGACATTCTGAATAAGTTCAACTGTCATGACTACAAGGCTGCCTCAACTCCAATGGACACCAAAGAAAAGATGATAGCTGATGAAACGGGGGAGTCAGTTGATGAACATGAATACAGAGCAAAGATTGGATCTCTGATGTATCTGACTGCAACAAGACCAGATATCATGTTTTCTGTGTGTGTATGTGCAAGGTTCCAATCAAATCCAAAAGTCTCCCACATGAATGCTGTGAAAAGAATATTCAGATATTTGAAGGGAAGACCAGACTTAGGGATTTGGTATCCAAAGAACCAATCCTTTGATCTGATTGCATATACAGACAGTGATTATGATGGATGCAATATGAGTAGAAAGTCAACATCAGGGGGATGCCAGTTTTTGGGTGAAAGGCTAGTGTCATGGCAATGCAAGAAACAGACCACAATGTCAATCTCCACTGCAAAAGCTGAATATGTTGCTGTATCTGCATGCTGTGCACAAGTTTTCTGGATTCAGAATCAGATGCTGGACTATGGTTTGAACTTTCTAAACACCCCTATTCTGATTGATAATACTGCTGCATATTTTACTGTTAAGAATCCTGTGCAACATTCTAAGACTAAGCATATTGAAATCAGACATCCCTTCATCAGAGATTGTAGTGAAAAATGTTTGATTGAAATGCAAAGAGTTGATACAAGTGATAATCTGGCTGACCTATTCACCAAACCACTTGATAGAACCAGGTTCAACTTTCTTTTGAAAGCCCTGGGAATGATCAACTCTGATGAAATCTGATTAAGGATGAGTGCTTAGTTGTGTACCTCTATGTGCTACTTGAATATTTAAGAAGAGGTTATACAAGTTGAATATGTTGCTGAATATGCTGCTGAATATGTTGTTTAAAATGCTTTGATTATGTCACTGTTTTGATGTTAACTGATAGGTGCTTGGGTAACTATTTGTGCAATTTGGTTGAATTTGATGATAATCCTTGACTATCTTGTTAACTGATCTGATGTTATGATAAGTAATTTGATTTAGGTGAGATTAATTGCTTATATAATGTCATGAGTAGTCACATGTTTATGGTTACTTGAATATGTTCTTAATCTGATCTTCTGAATTTGTTATGGTAGAATAGACATTGAATGAAATTACAGTTTGTTTTTCTTGATGATGTAAGAATGATTAAGATTTGAGTATGTGATGCAACTGTTTATGTCAAAAAGTGTTTTTTTTTTTGTCAAAATTAAGTGATTTAATGAAATTGATAATGAATTTTGCATAAATACTATATTTTGGTCAAAACATGAGCAAGTTGATTAATGGTGTAGAGATATGATAAGATTATTCAGTTCAAGCTTTTAAGAAGCTTAAAAGAAGGATTTTTTAAAAGGGAAAGATCTCAAACAGTTGTTTTTGCTGAAAATTATGTCATGTGCCCAGTTGGAAGGACATGCACTTGTGTATGTTTGGTCCTTAAATCTCTATAGATTCAAAGGATAGCTATTGACCTGAAAACTGAATGCATTTGGGGCAATTATGACTTGTTTCTTATTCCTTCACTTAAAACTATGTCAATAGCTCTGACTTTGAAAGGACATATATTCATATGTATGTTTGGTCCTGTTGACCACTTTTAGTCAAACAGGATAGCCATTAACCTGACAATAAAGAGATATTGGGGTGATTGAATATTAAACTGTGTTTATTGGGAAATGATAGTACATTGACTACTTAACTGATCATATGGAATTATTAGGCTAAAAAGGCCTTAGTATAGTCATTAACATGTATGGTTGCTTTCCCATGATGATGTAAAATCTAAGGTGATATAAACATATTGAATATGCTAATCTTTATGTGGAGATGCATAGTTGTTTTGTATGTCTCAAGATAGATCTCTCCGAATGATATGGCAGAAAAGTGATTACCCAGTCATACACAAGCCTGTTGTTATTTGGTCAACCAAAATGAAACATTTTTTATATGACAAAGAACATGTTTTTAGAAAATTTGAGAAAATAATCAAAAAAAAAAAACAAGGGGAAGAATGAATAAATCAACCAAAAGTTAATAAGTGTTTTAAATATTTTATCAAACAAGAGGGTTACAACAAGAACTACAAAGATGTTGACAAAATCTGTCTCATCTTGATGAAAGGCATGTTGCTAACTGTAAGTCCAACGTTCAACCTCTATACATGTTTGAATATCAAAAGTCCAAAAATACAATAAGTTCTGTCATACAAAAACTATTTTTGACAAAATACAGGAGGTTGGAGTCAAATTGGGGTGATCTGGGGAAAGCCAAATAAGCTTTGAGAAGATATATGAGGCATCATAGCACAGTGTTGACCATTATTGCATTATGCTCAAATTGAACCTTAATCATATCACCAAAGAGATGAAAATCATGCTAAGTTTATACATGCTGTTAACCTATCTAAGTTGTCATAATAATGCTGAGAGTGAAGTAATGAGATAGCTATTTAGTCAATATGATCCCATTCCTGAGATCTTTTCAGTGTATAAAAGAAATTGTTTTGAAATGAAGTATAACTGAAATTTGATCTATAAATGCACCATTTGCTCTTAAACTATGTTCTGAAATGATACATAACTTAGAAATTTCTTTGAAAAGCGGTTTAAGTCAAAAAGTGTTGCATTTTGCCTAAAATAGGCTGAATATGTAAGTTCGAGTAAGGTTTGATGATTTCTAACCTTCTCGAGCACAAACTGTTTGAATATGTATTTTCGGGTAAGGTTATTGAATTATAACCTTTCCGAGTACAGAACAGTTGATTATGTTTGAATATGTAAGTTCGAGTAAGGTTTGATGATTTCTAACTTTCTCGAGCACAAACTGTTTGAATATGTATTTTCGGGTAAGGTTATTGAATTATAACCTTTCCGAGTACAGAACAGTTGATTATGTTTGAATATGTAAGTTTGAGTAAGGTTTGATGATTTCTAACCTTCTCGAGCACAAACTGTTTGAATATGTATTTTCGGGTAAGGTTATTGAATTATAACCTTTCCGAGTACAGAACAGTTGATTATGTTTGAATATATAAGTTCGAGTAAGGTTTGATGATTTCTAACCTTCTCGAGCATAAACTGTTTGAATATGTATTTTCGGGTAAGGTTATTGAATTATAACCTTTCCGAGTACAAAACAGTTGATTATGTGTAAATATGTTGTTTCGGGTAAGGTTTGACAATTTTCAATCTTTCCGAATAAGCTTAGTCATTTCTGACTAACTTTATGATTTTCGAGCATGCTTTGAAGTGTTTACACTTTATGGGTAGAGTACACTGTTGTACTCACTTCCCGAGCAAGCTTGAAGTCTTGAGATGATTATGTGTTGAAATAGCTAACTGTTAACAAGAAACTCTTGTTTCGAGTAAGCTATGCACGTTATATGTTAGCTTCGAGTAAGCTATGCATATCATATGCTGATTGTGTTTTCAAGCAAACTTTGTGAACTGAAGTAAGTACACCGAGTAAGCTTTGTGTTAATATGTTGTTAGGAAAGGTTTGTTAATCTTTCCGGGCATGCTTAGATGTTACTGTTTAAGTTTGTCATTTTTCGGGTATGGTTTGATATGATAAGTTCCCTCGAACAAGGGCATACCTGATGATTGAATGTGTGTATCCTAGCAAGCTTAGTGCTGACTTAGGATTTTCGAGCAAGCTCTATGAAATTTTAGACTATAGCACACTTAAATGTTTTTGTGTTTAATTTCATTCCGAGCATGCTATGTGATATATGTGTTTATGATCTCTTTGAAATTACAAGTGTTTTCGGGCAAACTTTGTTTTCCGAGCACACTTTATATTTCGGGTACACTTGTGTCCTTAAATATACTTGGTAATTTTCAAAATTTAACTTTCCGAGTACACTGGCTGCTAGAATTTAGTTTCGAGCACACTCTGTATTATATGAAAGTTATTCGGGTATACTTTGCATAAGATTGTTGTCCGAGCACACTTTACATTTGAAAGAGTGCTCGAGCACAATCTTCATACAAGTATACTTGAATGAATGCATTGATTGAATATGTAAGTTAGTATGATGAAATTGTTTAGACTCATACTTGAATGAATACGTTGTTTGAATATGTTAGTGATTATGATTCTTAGGGTTCATGCTAGATAAGTTTCAATTTGAAATTGAGAAATGCTTGAGTAACTTTATCTTTGCATACTTTACTATTCTTGGACACATTTTTAAATAGATAAGGAAACCATTCTTGAAATAGATAAGAAAGTTTGGTGATAAAAGACAAAACACTTTTAAAGATTCTCACTTTATCTGAAATACTGAAGAAAAGCAAAAGATGCAGACCTTTATTCATAACTTTTTTCTGATAAAGCTGCAGACATGTACCTTACTTTTAGCTTAACTCTCTTTAAAAGAAGACCTGTATATGCTATTTAAAATTTCGAACTTCCCATTTCAAGAGTAACTCACATTTGTGTTTTTGTGCATATTTCATTATTATTCAAGACAACGGTTTGAATTGAAATATTATTTTTCCCTTAATTTCTTTTTACTTTCAGATCTAACTGAAAAATGTGTGTTCATTGACGTAACAGAAAATCAGCAATGGATCCAACTCCAAGTAATTCCAACTCCTACAAACATCATCTTTCTGAAGAACTGAAGAAAGCATTGCAACGAGTTCAAACCCTAATGTCTGAGGTTGAGAAGATCTCAGCTGCCCCAAAACAGGGGCAGAAATCACCAAATCAGGGGGAGAATTCGCTGAAGCTTCTCTCAATTTATGAAAAGGACAGCTCAGATGATGAAGTTGACAATGTTCCAGAAAATGAAAGGAAAGATCGTGAGGAAAGAAGGAAATTGAAAGGAAAAGAAATTGCACAAGAGGATGTTGAAATTAAGACTATGGACTTTGAAATGAATACAATGGACTCTGAAATGAATGAATCTGAATCAGAAGCCAAAAGAGTATATGAGCAAAGAATGACAGAAATTCATGACAGAGAATTTCTGAGTCAAACATTGTCTGATAAAGACTTTGAAGAACAAGAAAATTTGTTGAAAACGTTTGAAGATGAGAAAGAGCTAAGAGATGAAGTGAAAAATAATCAGAAAGAAGTCCCACAAGAAGTAATTGACAACTGCTTAAATGATAAAGAAATTCCAAATGGTGTAATAGTATCTCTACTCAAGTTGATCAAACAAGAAGAATCAGAGACTGAGGTGAAAGAGAAACTAGATGTTGTTATTAATCAAATTTCAAAAACACTTAGTGAAGAAAAGACTGCTCAAGACAATCAATTCAAAGACTTGATATTGAGAGATGACTTGGAACAAGAAATGGAAATTCAAATGTTCTTGAGTAAATATGGTGGTAAACCAAAATTTTTGGTTAAGAATGGAATTCATTTTGATGATGTAAAAGCAATGACAAGAAAAGAGATTTTGAGCAACTTCAAGAAAATGAAGGGACAACAACTGAACTTGAAGAAGGGAGCCGCTCAGTCTCTGGTTGGTAAGAACAAAAGAATATCCAAAAAGGTGGTTGACCTATCAAGGATGACAATGAAGGGGAAATCCAAAGTAGAGAAAATCTGCAAACAGACAACTTCCTCACTCTCAAAACAGAACAATACAAAGAAATGGAAGATGTCTGTGACTACTCAGGAAAAGCCAAAGCAGATGCACTTGAAGATGGATAAACCTTTTGTCAAGGTTGCTGTAAAAGCCAAAAATCCTTCTGTCAACCACAATGTTTTGCCAAGTGGAATATTCTGTGATTCCAGGACTGAACATCTGAATGTTATGATGGAAAATGGAGAGATTGTGAAAATCTTCTCTAAAATTGACTTCAGAAAATTCAATCTATGGCAATTGAATGTGCTTGCAGCACTGTATCTCTCTTATTCCAAGGAAAGGCAAAGGCCTACAAGTGGTATGCAATCAGAATTGCTAGGATTCTTGAGAGAGCAGCAAAAATTGGACTTTCCATGCCTAAACAAGCATCTTTGGCTAAATTGAAGAATGTTTAGGATTTGATTATGTAATTTTTACTTATGTAATTCAATTATGAAATTTGTTGTGTATTTTGCTAAGTGTAAGTAACCATAGAGTGTTTTGGGTCAGCTGAGGTGTTCCAATCTAGGGGGAGATTGTTGGGTCAAGAGTTTGACCCAAATGAGGAGATTTGACCAAAATGAAGAATATGGAAGATTGGAATCTTCTCAACCTCCTCAGAAACTGCTAAGTATTGAAGCCGGGTACACCTTGGACCTTCGAGTAAGCTTTTACTTAGCCGAGTACGAGATTTTGCCTTCCGGGCACGGTTTACTTCAAATAATCTTCTTAAGTGGATATCCGAGCAAGGTATGCTTTTTAGTGATTTCCGAGTAAGGTTCATTAATTTGGCATATCCGAGTAAGGTTCACTTTGTCAAGCAAGGTTGTTCTTCAAGACCAAGTATTTTACTCTTCCGAGTAAGGTTTGGTCAAACCAAGTCCAAGAAGCCAAGTAATTGGAAGACCTGGCAAGGTATTCTTTAATAATTATGGTCCGAGTACACTTGATGAGTTTATGGAATATCTCTAAGTTATATCGAGTAAGGTTCTGCTCAAGCAAGGTATGTACTCCCGAGTACGCCTTATCAATAAGTAATTCAACTGACAATGAGCTGAACAAGACCATAGAAGAACAAGGTTGCTCGTAAGGATTTGTCGAGCAAAGTTTGATAAGTCCAAGAAGATTGAAGTCTACTCGGTGAATATTTTACTTGGTAAAATATTTGTTAAGTAAAGTCTACCCGGAAACTGATTCCGAGTACACCTCTATGTTTACCAAGTCTGAAGGAAGGCCGAGTACACTGCGTACTCGGAGACTGAAGTTTAATGAAAAGCCTACCCGGAAGACTTGTTTTACACTTAGTATAATTTTTGAATATGTAAATTGAATTTGTACTATCGGATAGGGTTTCTAGAAGGAATGACAGCTGTCCTAGGTTGGCAGGCCTATAAATAGAATAAATAGGGCACGCCGGCAAAAAAAAAGAGGGCAATACGAGAGACAGAGAGGATAAGACCGACACATTAATTAAGAGAATATTTTGTGTGTGACGGCTGTCCTAGGATTCCTCCTAAACCCTAATCGATTATCCTTTTGTATGATTAACGTTATATAAATGGAAATATTTTGAGTGAATCCTTCGTATGTCTTCGTATTTTGAATATTCATTGCAACAGTATGTTTGTTATTGATTCCGCCTTTAACAAACGGCCATCTTTCTAAACATAGTAACCCGTCATTAACTCGCTTGTCAACACGATTAATTTTGTGTGAGTTATGACATGATTGATTAAGATCCGATCCGAAACGACCTGACAGCTACAATTGCCAACAGCCTGGTCATTTTGCAAGAGAATGTAACATGCCAAGAAATTTCCACGTAAACCAATTTCAGAATCAAACAAGAAATCAGCACCCTCAGTATCAACAGCAGCCTCAATATCAGCAGAGACCTAACACTAACAACTTCAACAACAACTTCAACAACAACTTTAACAACAATCCCAACAACAACTATAATCCCAACTTCAACAACTTCCAACCTCAAATGAACAATCATGATCAAGGAGTGCCTCAAAATCAAGGTTTTCAGAGAAACAACAACCAAAACCTTCAAAATGTTCCTAACAACACTGTTCCAGCCAATCAAAACCAGATAAGAAATCAAGGAAATGTTGCTGTAACAACACAGCATGAAGGTAACTTTGATTGGAGCAATCATGAAGCAGATATTGCAGATGATATCAAGAGGGAAAATGTGGCATTCATGGCTATAATTGAGAAAGAAGATGGATCATCATCTCAGGTACATCCTGCTCCTACTATTGATTTAACTGAAGTTATCAATGAACTGAAAATAAAAGTAGGCACGCTAGAAAGTGAGTGTTTTAAGAAACAAAGTATCATCAATGCATTTGAGGCAAGTGAACTAGTGAGTGAAGAAAGAATGAAAAGTTTGGAAGAAGACTGTGTAAACAGTTATAGAGCTCAGAAAAGATTCACCACTGAAATTGATTGGTTGAAGAAAATGATTATAGAAGAGAAGGTGCTGAACACAAAACTGCAAGCTGACAATGAATTCTTGAAGAACTTGGTCTCCACTGGAAACATCTGTGGAATTTTAAACCAAGTTAAAGAAGAAGAGAAGTACAAAGTAGTACCACCACCTTTCAACAACAATTTTATGCCAAAACTTGATAAAGAAAAAAGAAATGCATATCTACAACAATTCAAAGATGTCTTTCAAGACAAAGAAGAACTTGTGGATTTGTACAAGAATGTTGAGGTGAGTGAAGAAGGAGAGTTCGTTGTGAAGAAAGACTTGAAAGAAGAAAAGTCAATTGGAGTTCAAGTCTCTGAAGATGACCTTGGGTCTGATGATTTGAACCAAGATGACTTGAGTGATTTAAGTGATCAAATTAATGAAGAGGAAATTAAAGCTGCTGAGAGAGGAAGACGATACAAGAAACCAGAATCAGTTGATAAACTTCCAAAGTATCCACCTGTCATACTAAGAATGAAGAAACAAAATGAAAGAACAAAGAGAGAACATGTTTCTTTTGACATTTGTGAAAGGAAGAAGATATGCTACAATGCAGACAGACCACCAAGCAAGGCTGCATTGGAAAAGATAAAACAAAATAAAAAGAAGATGGAGACTGAAGAAATTGATACAGAAAATTTTATCCCAGTTTATCCAGTCTTTCTAGTCATGAGGTGTTGGATGTTGGAGAAGTAGAAACTATGGAAGAATATGAGAAGAGACAATCAAGGATTAGAGAAAGCAGTGATGAAGAACCTATGATTATGGAGAAAGTTGTCTTTGTCAAAAGCAAACTTGAAAGACAAGATATCAAGATTAAGGAGTTTGTGCCATTCTCAATTAACTTTGATAGTTTAAAGAATCAGAAGACACTAGGATTCAAGTCACCCAAGCCTAGTGAAAGATTCAAGAAACCAAAAGAACATGAAAAATTCAAAGGAAAGGTATGGTGCAAGAAGTGTGATGAATATGGATACCATACAGACTCATGCAATAAAAGATTGAAATTTCAACCATTTCATGTCCCAGATGGAACAAAGTATGGCCAAGACTTTGTTCTGTACAAACAGAAGTATGATGAATATCTGGGAAAAGGAAAAGTGTGTAGAAGTGAAACCATGAACAGAGAAGAAAAGCAATTAACAAAGGAGACAAGGATTAAAAAGAAAGCTGATGTCAAAACAAAGAAGCAAGTGACTGAATCAACAAGAAGAAGTATATCTCCTAAGAAGCATGAGAAAGTGATCAAAAAGAACTATCAGCCTTTGAGATTCAAACAAGATACTCAATCTGTCAAATCCGATAGTTCTCTAGGATCATCAAGCAGTGAGAAGACAAGAAGAAAAGATGCATATCCTAGAAAGAAACCAACAGAACTCACTGGTGATGAGAAGTTTTTGTTAAAACATGGTTTTGAACCTGAAGGATTCCTTTGGAAACCTAAGACCAAAACCAAAGTTGAAACAGTTCCTGATGTGAGAGATTACTGTGAAAAGAAGGAATATGTGATAAAAGAGTATGTTACTGACTCTACTGAGTACCAGAACTCAACCTCACTAGTCAAAACTCCAAGAGAGTGTGGTTATGAAACAGACAATTCAGACAATCTAGAACTCACTCATGAAGATCCTGAACCAACAACACTCACTTCCCAAGCTGTGTCTGAAACTGAATCTGATAAGCTGCAAGTTGATAAGGCTTGCACTTCATCACTCAACTAATCAAACTTTTTCTTATGTGCAGGAATAGTACACTCCTCTGACTGACATATGGTACATGGATAGTGGTTATTCTAGGCACATGACTTGTGACAAGAGGTCTTTTGTCAATTATGAAGAAAAGTTTGAAGGTCCTGTAGCTTTTGGTAGTGATGAAAATGGTGGAAAGATCGTTGGAAAAGGAATCTTAACAAATGGGAAAGTACCATTTGATAATGTATTTCATGTTGAAGGTCTTCAGTACAATCTACTAAATATATCACAAATGTGTGATAAGGGATACAAAGTCAGTTTTGATGATTCACACTGTTTCATTCTAAAACCCGAGTTTGTGATTCCACCTGAAATGATTATGATGATGGCAAATATGAAAGAAGCTGTTTCAAGAGGAGGTGCATGTTTTGTTTCCAAAGCCACTGAAAATGAATCAAAATTGTGGCATAGGAAACTGTGTCATGTGAACTTAAAGAACGTGAATAGACTTGTCAAAGGTGAGCATGTCATAGGCTTACCTACAAGAGAGTTCAAATTGGAAGATCATTGTAGTTCATGCCAAAAGGGAAAGCAACACAAATCTACTCATAAGCCAAATCTCATCAACTCAATTGATCAAGTACTTGAATTACTTCACATGGATCTCTTTGGTCCTATGAGTGTGCCAAGTATAGGGAAGAAAAGATATTGTCTTGTGATCATTGATGACTATTCAAGATATACTTGGGTCTATTTCCTAAGTACCAAGGATGAGACTGCTGAGTTGATTAAGGGTTGTGTAACAATGATTGAGAACAAATTAATAAGAAAGTGAAGATGATGAGAAGTGACAATGGCACTGAGTTCAAGAATGGAGTTATGCAAAAATTCTGTGAAGTAAAAGGAATACAACAACAATTCTCAGCTCTTAGAACTCTTGAACAAAATGGTGTTGCAGAAAGAAGAAATAGAACTTTGATTGAAGCTGCAAGAACCATGTTAGCAGATGCTAATCTGCCTATCACTTTCTGGGCTGAAGCCATAAATACAGTCTGCTATGTTCAGAACAGGGTACTTGTCAACAAAAGGCATAACAAAACTCCATATGAAATATTTCACAACAGAAAGCCTTATATTAAGTTTTTCAAGCCCTTTGGATGCAAATGTTTTCTTCTGAACACAAGGGACTATTTGAACAAGTTTAAAACAAAATCCCTGGATTGTTTCTTTGTTGGATATTCTACACACTCAAAAGCTTACAGAGTTTATGTGAAAGATCATTTGAGTGTCATAGAATCATCTGACATCATCTTTAATGAGAATCAATTCAATACAGTTGATGGTGCAGCATGGCTATTTGATCATGTAAAATTGATAAGGTCCTTCAAGATTTATCCTGAAGACTTTAATGAATCTTTCTACAAGACCAGTGAAATTGAAGAGAAAAAGAAGAAATCATTGGACTTGGAAGAATTATGGAGAAGGTTGCTAGAAAAGAAAAGGAATATACTTTTGTGAATAATTCCTCATGTGACATTGGTGAATATGATCATACTTAGAACAATCAAGACAATCAAGATGTGCAAAATGATCAAGTTCAGAATGAGGGTGACACAGGCAACCAAGCAAGTGGAGCAAAAGTTGCATCTACTGCAAGATTTCAAGATCTATTTCAAAGATTGAATTTAGAAAACAATGGTGCATCTACTTCAGGACAAAATAATGATGAAGCACATGAATTTCATGATGCAGAAACTGATTTGATCATTGAAGAACCAGATCTCAATGAAACAAATCTTGACACAAATTTGTCTACAAATATGATTATACAAACTCCTTATGTGGAAAAGAATCATCCTTCTGAAAACATCATTGGAGATTTGCATGAAAGAGTTACAAGAAGTCATTCTGAAATTGCAAGCATCTGTCTTTACTCCTGCTTTCTATCCCAAATAGAGCCAAAGAACATTGCTCAAGCACTAAAAGATAATAGTTGGGTAGAAGCAATGCAAGAGGAACTGGCACAGTTCAGATATCTACATGTTTGGGATCTTGTTGAAAGGCCAATTGACAGATATGCAATAGGAACCAAATGGGTTTTTAGAAACAAAAGGGATGAAAGGGGTTTGGTGATTAAGAATAAAGCTAGACTTGTAGCACTGGGATGTCTTCAAGAAGAAGGAATAGATTTTGAGGAAATCTTTGCTCCTGTTGCAAGACTTGAAACTATCAGGATTTTTCTTGCATATGCTGCCTCAAAGAACATTAAAGTGTTCCAGCTTGATGTTAAGTCTGCATTTCTAAATGGAAAGATTGATGAAGAGGTGTATGTAGCTCAACCTCCAGGTTTTGAGGATCCAATGTATCCAAACAGGGTGTATAAGCTAAATAAAGCCTTTATGGATTGCATCAGGCTCTTAGAGCATGGTATGATGAGCTATCAAATCATCTTCTTGAAAATGGTTTTACAAGGAGAGCCATTGACAAAACACTCTTCTACAAAAAAAGGGATCAGACTTACTTCTGTTACAAGTGTATGTGGATGACATCATCTTTGGATCTACTAATGAACAAATATGCATGGAGTTTGAAGGGGTAATGAAGTCAAAATACAACATGAGTTCTATGGGAGAAATGAACTTCTTTCTTGGATTGCAAGTTCAACAAAAGGCTAAAGGAATCTTCATTCACCAAAACAAATATATGCAGGACATCTTGAATAAGTTCAACTGTCATGAGTACAAGACTGCTTCAACTCCAATGGACACCAAAGAAAAAATGATTGCAGATGAAAAGGGGGAGCCTGTTGATGAACATGAATATAGAGCCAAAATTGGATCTCTGATGTATCTGGCTGCAACAAGACCAGATATCATGTTTGTTGTATGTGTGTGTGCAAGATTCCAATCAAGTCCAAAAGTCTCCCACATGAATGTTGTTAAGAGAATATTCAGATATTTAAAGGGAAGAGCAGACTTAGGAATTTGGTATCCAAAGAACCAATATTTTGATCTGATTGCATATACAGACAGTGATTATGATGGCTGTAACATGAGTAGAAAGTCAACCTCAGGAGGATGTCAATTTTTAGGTGAAAGGCTAGTGTCATGGCAATGCAAAAAGCAGACAACAGTCTCAATATCTACTGCAGAAGCTGAATATGTTACTGCATCTGCCTGCTGTGCACAAGTTCTATGGATTCAAAATCAGATGCTGGACTATGGTTTGAATTTTCTGAACACCCCTATTCTTATTGATAATACTGCTGCATTTTTTACTGTTAAAAATCTAGTTCAACATTCTAAAACTAAGCACATTGAAATCAGACATCACTTCATCAGAGATTGCAGTGAAAAAGGTTTGATTGAAATGCAAAGAGTTTATACAAGTGACAATTTGGCTGACCTATTCACCAAACCACTTGATAGAACCAGGTTCAACTTTCTTTTGAAATCCTGGGAATGATGAACTCTGATGAAATCTGATTAAGGATGTGTGCCTGGTTGTGTACCTATATGTGCTAACAGATTATTTTATTTAGAGGTTTCACAAATTGAATGTTATGTGAATATGCTTGAGTATGTTACTGATTATGCTACTGAATATGTAAACTGATATGTGCTTTAACTGATGATGATTGCATAGTTTTGACATGATTGATCTGATTGATATGCTTCTTTGATTATCAGTTGATGTGCATTTGTGATGTTAGTATAAGTGTCTCTATTAAGATTTAATTGTTAGAATAAGCTTATCTGACATCATTGCTTAATTGCTTGAATATGTGCTTTATCTGATCTTTTGATGTTATTAAGATAGGTTAGACTTTGAATGACAGTACCGTCTACTTGTCCTGATAATATTAAGATTGATTAAGATTTAATTATGTTACAACTGTTTATGTCAAAATGTGTTTTATGTCAAAATTAAGTGATAAAATGAATTCTATAATGAATTTTGCATAAATACTCTATTTTGGTCAAAACATGAGCAAGTTAATTAATGGTGTTGAGATATGATAAGATTATTCAGTTCAAGCTTTAAAGAAGCTTAAAAGAAGGAGTTTTAAAGAAAAGACTCAGGTAGTTATTTTTGCTGAAAATTATGTCATTTGCCTAGTTGGAAGGACATACACTTGTGTATGTTTGGTCCTTAAATCTCTATAGATTCAAAGGATAGCCATTGACCTGAAAACTAAATGCATTTGGGGCAATTATAACTTGTTTCTTATTCTTTCACTTAAACCTATGTCAATAACTCTGACTTTGAAAGGACATATATTCACATGTATGTTTGGTCCTGCTAATCACTTGTGGTCAAACAGGATAGCCATTTACCTGACAATGAAGAGAAATTGGGGTGATTGAATATTAAACTATAATTTATTGGGAAATGATAGTACATTGACTACTTATCCAATCATATGGATTTAATAGGCTAAAAGTACCTTAGTATAGTCATTAACATGTATGGTTGCTTTCTCATGATGATGTAAAATCTAAGGTGATATAAACATAATGAATAAGCTAATCTTTATGTGGAGATACATAGTTGTCTTTGCATGTCTCAAGATAAATCTCTCCAAATGATAGGCAGAAAAGTGATTACCCAGTCATACACAAGCCTGTTGTTATTTGGTCAACCAAAAATGAAACATCTTTAAATATGACAAATAACATGTGATAGAAAAATTTGAGAAAATATCAAAACAAGGGGAAGAATGAATAAATAAACCAAAAGTTGATAAGTGTTTTAAATATTTTATCAAACAAGAGAGTCACAACAAAGAACTAAAAAGATGTTGACAAAATATGTCTCATCTTGAATGAAAGGCATGTTATTTAACTGTAAGTCCAACGTTCAACCTCTATAAATGTTTGAAAATCAAAAATACAAAAAGATTCTATAAGTTCTGTCATACAAAAACAAGCTTTTTGACAAAATACAGGAGGTTGGAGTCAAATTGGGGTGACTGGGGAAATCCAAATAAGCTTTGAGAAGAGATATGAGGCATCATAACACAGTGTTGACCATTAATGCATTATACTTAAATTGAACCTTAATCATATCACCAAAGAGATGAAATTCATGCTAAGTTTATACCTGGTGTTAACCTATCTATGTTGTCATAATAATGCTGAGAATGAAGTATTGAGAAAGCTACTTAGTCAATATGATCCCATTCTTGAGATCTTTTTCAGAAAATGAAACAAACTGTTTTGAAGAGAAATATAACTGAAATTTGATCTCTAAATGCACCATTTGCTCTTAAACTATGATCTGTAATGAAAAATATATTTTGACAAATGGTTTAAGTCAAAAAGTGTTGCATTTTTCCTTTAATAGGTTGAATATGTATGTTCAGGTAAGGTTTGGTGTTTTATAACCTTTCCGGGCACAAAACAGTTGTATATGTTTGAATATGTTATTTCAGGTAAGGTTTGATGATTTGTGACCTTTCCGGGCAAGCTTAGTCATTTTTGACTAGGTTTATGATTTTCGGGCATGCTTTGAAGTGTTTACACTTTTCGGGTAGAGTACACTCTTGTACTAATTTCCCGAGCAAGCTTGAAGTCTTGAGATGATTATGTGTTGTAGCTAGCTTTTAACAAGGATTTCTTGTTTCGGGCAAGCTTTACATTTTATATGTTGATTGTTAGTTCAAGCAAACTTTGTGAACTTAGGATTAGTACACCGAGTAAGCTTTGTGATTTGTGTGAATATGTTGTTAGGAAAGGTTAGTTAATCTTTCCGGGCACACTTAGATACTATTATTTAAGTTTGTTATGATCGGGTATGGTTTGATATGTTGAAATCCCTCGGGTAAGGGCATAACTGATGATTGAATATGTGTATCCTAGTAAGCTTATTGCTAACTTAGGTGTTTTGGGCAAGCTATTTGAAATTCTATACTGTGGCACACTTATTTGTTTATATGTTTTAATTTCATTCCTAGCATACTATGTGATATTTGTGCTTATGATTTCTTTGAAATTACAAGTGTTTTCGGGCAAACTTTGTTTTCCGGGCACACTTTATATTTCGGGTACATTTTTGTTCCCCCAACATACTTGGTAATTTCAAAACTTGACTTTCCGAGTACACTGTCTGCTAAAAATCCTTTTCCGGGCAGACTTTGTACTATAGGAAAGTTATTCGGGTATACTTTGCATAAGAAGGTTGTTCGGGCACATTAAACATTGTAAAGGTTGCTCGAGCACACTATGCTTCCAAGTATACTTGAGTGAATATGTTTCTTAGTAAGATTGATTGATTATGATCATTATTCCAATAGGGTTTATGCTAGATTAAGCATTTAATTTAAATTTGAGAAATTTATATGGGTATCTTAATTGATTCCTAGCAAGAATGTTTATTTGATGTTTATATGTGATTATTTGCCTTGTGATTAAGTTCTCAAGAAATATAGTATTTCGGGTAAGCATTCTTCATGGTGTCTTGATTTTAAATTACTTAGCTTGACCAAGCAAAGTTTGTAAGTGAAGAGATCGGGCAAACCTTGTAAATTTAAATGAAAATATTACCAAGCAAGGTTTGATGTTTATATTCGGGTAAGCTTTGTGTAAGTGGAGGTATACCGAGTAGAGTTTGGATATATTAAGCTTTCCGAGTAAGGTTTTATTAACTTAAATGATAAATGTTTTTAATATATCAAGTGGATAATGTTACTGTTTGACAGCTAATAATTCACAAAATGACAAAAAACATTTAAAACCCACTTTCAAAATGTATATAAGAGGGAGTTAGGCAAAATTTTCAACATTACTTTTCCCTCTCTCTCCTTCCACTGCAACTGCTTACTCGCAAAGAAACCTAAACCGACTTATCACATTCATCTTTAATCCAAACCCTCAGCCCTCTGATTCCGACTCGGTAAGCAATAATAATGTGTCTTCCGATCACGATTAGACTATAATGGGTTTTGATTATGTATTTGATTACTAATATTCTGTTTATGTGTCTAGGTTATAAATTTGTCGAAGAACAGGTTCTTGATGATTTTTCTCTCTTTCTTCATCATTTTTATACCTTGGAATTATTTAAAGTACTGAACTTTATGACTAATTTCACTTTGAATATGTTTGATTGTGATGTTCAGATATGACAGAAGAAGAAAACAACCCAAGTACTTCTTTGAAAAGAAACACAATATGTGTGCACTTTTACAAGGCACACCTGAAAATGAGCCGGTGGCAAGAATGATTACATGGATGGCTCGGTCAAATGTCAGTTTTTCCTTCACTGAAAATCCTGTCATCTACAGAAATCATTCACTGGATTTCTGGAGATCTGCTGAACTTATTGAAGATATCAATGGAAAGAGAATCGAAGCATCTGTTGCTGGTCATGAGATACATGTGACAGAAAGAATGATCAGAAGATGTTTACGGTTGATGATGATCATAATACAATAAACTTCAATACTAATCACCTGATGAGGATCTTTGAACAGACAATGGGATATCAGGGAACGGTACATGATGGGCAATTTCAAAAGGGAATGTTCCCTATGTTGTACAGATTCCTATTCATCATGTGATACAGGGGTTTGCTCCACGAAAAGGATCATGGACTTTGATGAGTCGTGATCTAGCAAATGCCACTTTTGGAATCATTTATGATTTGCCATTTAATTTCTCAAAGACGATCTTTGAGGGATTGGTTTCAAATTTGAAAAAGGCTGAGAAGGATAGATTTTTGCAATACCCAAGGTTCCTACAGATAATCTTCAACAGGGAATTACAAGGTCTACCCACTATGGGAATTACACACCTACTGCAGAACCCTGACACATACAAGAGAATTAAGAATCCGGGTGTTGCCAATAGATTCAATTCTGAAGTTCCATTTGAAATTTTGCCATGGCTGTTAGATCATAACTTGGAGGTGATGCCAGTGCCTGAGTTAAGCTCAGAAGAGAAAGGAGGAGATGATGTTGAGAGTGATGATGATGGCTCTGATGACGGAGATGATAATGTTGATGGATATGAAGGAGGAGCTGGAGTAGCTATCGATATAGTTGCACCTGATCAGGGGGAGCAACTTGAGCAAAAGGAATCTGAAAAGGCTTGTGAATCTGAAGAAATGCCTCAAAAGGAACCTGAAAGGCCAACTGGTGAATCTGTTGAGGAAATGATGGCTAATATTACCAGAATCAGGATGGAAAGAGCCAAAAGATTTGAACAACTGTATACAAGAAAGAGGAAGTCTGATGAACAGAAAAGGAATGATGAGAGGAAAACAAAGAGAGGGAGATGGGATGAAAATAACAAATGCTATGTTGAGACTCCTGAAGATGAAGGTGATAATGATAATAGCCCAATCAGGACAATTCCATTACAAACACTGCAACCAGGACAACAGATTCCAGGTGTTCCTGATGTGCCTGCTAGGTCTTAACAGAATCCAGATCATCCACCATTAAATGAACCAAAGATAGATGCAGTCAATGTATCAACTGAAGAGGATGATGAAACTGATGATTCTGATGAAAACAATGATGATCAAGGAAAAGGTGGAGAAGCTGTGAATGTTGAATCTCCACAAGTTGAAATGACAGATGTGCAGAGAGCCAACATTGAGTTGAGTATGAGAGAAGCTAAAAAGAGTAATCCATTGGTTGTAAAGCTGAGAAGATATAGGATAAGTTTTGAATCTTTGGCTGATCTTGATGATGATCAGTTGCAAAAGAAACTTGATAAAGAGAGAAATGCCTTGAAGAAAAAGATGGAAGAGAAAAACAGGGAGAGCCAAAAGTTTAGAGAATACCTTAGAAGGCATAACTATTCAGAGAAATATCTATCTCACTTTAACTTTGACCAACTCCAAGATCTATATAACAGTGAGAGAGAAAAGGTGATTGAGAAATGTGTTAGTGAAAATGATAAACTTGAAAAGATGGAAACTTTGAAGAAAAAGTATGGAGGTATGTGTGGATACATGCTGGAGAGAGGTATGAAGCCTGAGATTGTTGAGAACCTATCTAGAGAATCAATGTTGGACTAGTACAACAAGTCAAAAAAAAATTGAAGAGAGTCCAAACTGAGAGCTCTACCAAACTGTCTGAACCAACTGATGAACCTCAAGCAAAGAAAAGAAGAATTAAGACCATGAGGGAGAAGTTAAAAGAACAAGTCAGAACAGTTGAAACTCCTACCCCACAAGAAGAGAAACATGAATCTGAAGAAGAACCCATTGTCCCTTGGGAAAATGAAGAGATGATAAATATTCTAAGAAGGATTATGATTAATCAAAGGGGAATGAGTGAAGCAGATTTTAATGTCTTGGAGAAACAAGATTTGAAGAACTTTTTTATATACAAAAGGCTGAATGGGAGAAAGCTTTAAGGGAAAATGATAACCCTAGAACCTTTGTGGATGGAAGTTTTGTGCCTGCTGGATTGGCAAACACTCATGGTATGGCAAGAATGCTGTTGGATCTTAAAGAACTAGCAGGACAGAATATTGTTGATTTAGCTAACCTTCCAACAGAAATGGTGGAGGCCATCTACATTAAAGTTTTCAACCTAAGGCCTGGAAAACCAAAGAAGTCTATCCCTTTTAGGCCTCCAATCTCAAGAAGACAACCACAAGGAGGAAGAGGTGAATCAAGTAGATCTGCACAACAAAGAACAACAATACCACAATCTGATGTGGATCTTCCAAGAGAAATCTACTTTGATTCTGTCACTGAGTCCTTGAAGGTGATTATGGAAAGTAGGCAATTGAGGGAAATTGTTGTAAGAAGTGACTTCCGTGAGTATACAGAAGAGCAACTGGAAAGAATGGCTAATCTTAATCCGTATGTCTTTAGAAATAGAAACAAGATGCTGGAAGGCAGATGAACGATCTGTCAAAATTTGAGAGATGAAGCTGACAAAGGGTTCAAGTTCTTAAAGGAAAAGAGAAGTTGGAGAATGATTCAACTTCACAGGTCAAAGAGGACAGAAAAGTTGAAAAGAATGGATATTGCTGAAAGAGACTATGTGATGAATAACACAGGAATGAATCCACTGTCAAACATGAATACATACATAAGTCTTGGAAGAAGAATGATCCGCCCCAATTACACAGTACAAAAGAATGGCATCATAGCTGAAATTGAGTATAAAGAAAAGGATGACCATTACTTGCTGAGAAACTCAGATGGAAAAATATTGGGGATCATTAAGAAAAAGATGAAGACTTGACCTGCCTGCATGATGAAGATTTAATGGATATAAGGGATTTGGTTATACCAGAAAGTCATACTCATTACCGAATCCTTAATATCTTCAAAATGAAAGCTGCATATGAGATAATCAATAGAAGAAAAGTCGCTCATAATGCAAGAAAGAGACAAGATTAGTATAGTAGGCTTTGAGATGTAATGTCTTCGGACAGCTTTTGATTATGTAATGCGCTTATGTTATTTGAATATGTAATTTGACTTTTAATTTGATGTGTATTTGACTAAGTGTAAGTAACCTTAGAAATGTTTTGGGTCAGCTGAGGTGTTCCAATCTAGGGGAGATTGTTGAGTCAAAGATTTGACCAAAATGAAGTATATGGAAGATTGGAATCTTCTCAACCTCCTCAGAATTCGCTAAGTATGGATCCGGGCACACCTTAGACCTCCGAGCAAGCTTTTACTTAGCCGGGTACGATATTTTGTCTATCGGGCATGGTTATCTTCAAGTAGTCTTCTTTAGTGAATATCTGAGCAGAGTTTGCAAATTAGTGCATTGCCGAGCAAGGTTCACTAGTTTATGTAAATCCGGGCAAGGTTCACTTTAACAAGCAAGTCTGTTCTTCAAAGCCAAGTAAAGTTCACTCCTGAGTATGCTTTTGGCTAACCAGGTCCATGAAGCCAAGGTATTGGAAGACCGGGCAAGGTATTCATTATTAATAGTGGTCCGGACAAGCTTGATGTATAAATGGAATATCTCTAAGTAACATCGGGCAAGGTTCAACTCAAGCAAGGAACAGTACTCCCGAGTATACTTTGCTAATAAGCTATTTTATAGCAAGGAGTTGAAATGGACCATTGAAGAACAAGGTTGCTCGTAAGGGTTTGTCTGGCAAAGTCAAGAAGACTGCAGTCTACCCGGTGAGTATTTTACTTTGTAAAGTACTCTTTAAGTAAAGTCTACCCGGAAACTGATCCCGGGCACACTTCTATGTTTACCAAGTCCTGAAGGATGACAGAGTACACAGCGTACTCGGAAAATGAAGATTGATGCAAAGCCTACCCGGAAGACTTGTTTTCCACTTAGACTCTTTTCTGATTATGTAATTTGAATATGTATTTACGTTTGGGGTTTCTAGAAGGAATGACAACTGTCCTAGGCTGGCAGGCCTATAAATAGAATGTTTTAGGGCACGCCGCCTAAGACGGATTCTAGCCTCTACACTTTTTGGATAAGAAAGAATATTTTCTTAAAAAGTGACTGCTGTCCTAGAATACGTACGGAAAAACCCTCTTTCAAGAAACCCTAAATCGATTATCCAATTTGTATGATGAATGTTATATGAATGGAAATCTTTTGAGTGAATCTTGTTTGTGTTGGTTACCTTTGAATACTGATTAAGCAACCGTATGTTTGTTATTGATTCCGCCTTTAACAAACGGTTATCTTTCTAAATATAGCAACCCGTCATTAACTCTCTTGTCGACACAATTCTTTGTGTGAGTTATGACATGATTAAGTAAGATCCAGCTGAAATCAAGGGACCAGACAGTCGAAGTACTTAAAAGGAATGAATTGGACAACGACATCGAGGTTTTAGCAAATGAGTTATCCGAAGATGACCTGGAAGTCCAATCTCTAAAAGCAATTCGGCAAGTAAAGATTTTTGAAAAATACAACATGTAGTCTTATTATTATTTATTGTTATATTTTTTATTTTAATTTAGTTTTTATTTGTGAGTTTAATGTATAAATAATTAATAGTGATTGCGCGCCACATGGCGCATAGCGTTTTTTTTTCTAACTTGATGTATGTATCATTTTCCATATTTAATAATTTAGAAAAGCATATATTATTATAGTGATGAATTTTAGTACACAATAATACTGAATAATAAAATTAATACGGTAAATAAATTATATATATATATATATATATATTTAAAAGGCGTCAATGGTCTGAGTATGCCACCACTGTAGCTAAATGTATATTTAGTAAAACATGCTTTACAATCTCTTAAAGTATACTTCCCAACTGTCACCGACAAGTCATCCAATCGTCGCTTTTCATCAGCATCTTCTTCTCACCACAAGTCCACAACTTAATATCCTTTTCACAACATCTTCATCTTCCTTTTCTAAAAAGAAATTTAGAACACGAAGCAATGCCGGAGACACAACGATTTTCTTTAAACTAGCATTTCAGGTATGTTTTCAATTTGTATCAAATTGAAGTATTGAATCGTATTCATATAGTCGACTTGCTTATCGATTTAGGGTTTTTGGAATTGCGAACTAATCACCAGATCGTACTAGCATCCTTAATTTTACATTCCTTCATTGATCTCAGCTTACTCCAATCTAAAGAAAGAAGACGCCAATGTCAGGTTAGTAAATGATTGACCCGTTTCTGGAACGCCCACCAGGTGTTTGCTAAAATGTTTTAGTGAATTTAGTCATTAATTGAATTTAACATGTTTCTTACATTTGTCATGTGTTATCTGGATGTCTTAAGCTGTGAAGATGAAGAAACCTGAGATTCTTGAACATGTCGGGCTTCATTATGCTGTTTATTCAAGATTTATATCCTTGGGTACTTTAATTCATCTTTTTCTCTTATGAAATAAACCACGCTTAATGTTATTATCATCAATAAATAATTTAATCTATCTATACGTCTATACAATTAAAAGAAAACAGAAGTTGATTGATATTTCATTTTATTTTTGAACAAAATGATCCAATTATAAAAGAGAGGTAGCTAAACGGGCAACAAGCTGCGCCATCAGCCACTTTTGAAAGGCAAAACCGATTCTACTGAAAACAAAGTTATAGTTATTTGACGTTCAAGACACGTTTTCTATAGCGGTAATTGCGACAACCCGCAACATAAAATGATTTATTATATTCCATAAACGATATTAATACATGTTTTAACTGGATTATTCGAGATTTAAGACCCATAAGTGAAAAATGTTATTTTATTACGAGAATAAAAGAACTATATTTAATGAAAAACATGCGCGAAGTCAGGCCAAATAAAGGAATTTTGGTGATAAGTTATGAAGAAATGAACATTTTTGTTTAAATGTGGGAACATCCCACCCGATATTCGAGAAAATATTCATGATGATTCCACTTGAATATTTTAAAGAATTGAAAACCGAGAATGGATACGAAAATGTAACTAAAAATTGAGTTATAACGAAGGGAGAAAATGCAAATTAGTATTTTCGAACACAATCGTTAAAAGTACACGTACCATCGAGTTAGCAAACATAAATATTTTCGTCATAATTGAGATTTGTTATTTGGACAATAAAAAAATCAAATAGAGAAATATTCTTGGATGAATTATTTGTTTTTTTAGGTAAAATAACATCTCTATACTTCTAAATATTTTTGGTTAATAAACGAGAAACAATAATTTATTTTGAAAACTAAATTAACGAGACAAGAGGGTCAGAATCGATACAAGTAATTTGACGAATAATATATGAAAATATAACGTCACTCGAAGTAGTGGGTTCATTGTAGCAAAAGACCAACACGCGAACAGAGAACGTGGTGGAAAATTCACCTTACCTCTATGCATGATAAGTTTCGCTTTTGTGGGTTGGGTTAATACCACATCGAAGGGTTACACGTTAAAACGGAGATGATTATAGGGGTTTTGGGATGAGCCGTAGCTACTGCTGGGTAACTTCTCCCGCAGTAAGTTTGCCCAGCATGTTCGCCTGCATGTTCGCTAAGCATGTTCGCCAAACAAGTTCGTTGAACAAGTTCGCTGCTGTTAACTTCATCCACTGATAAGTTCGATACACAAGATCGATGATGGTTAAGTTCGCCAGAATCCAAGTTCGCATAATTATAAGTTCGGTTATTGTTAAGTTCGCTTAAAGATAAGTTTGCTTGAGTTAACGAATTAGAAAATAAATTAAAATCCTAATGGAAAATGTTTTAAGACAGTTAATGAAAATAAAATTTTTCCAAGCTGACCTGCCAGCTTAACTCCAGCCAGGGGCTCTACCCTTTGGACCCCGCTAGCGGCTGCCGCCCCTAGAACCCCGGTGCAAGGGGCGTTGCCTTCCGACCCCCATTCGTTGTGGGTTATATAAAGATAGAAGTACGATATGAGTAGTAGTAGTTAATTTATACATGTAAGTATTATACAGTTAGCCGTGCACAGCTCAAGAAGGGAATAACGATTAGCGAATAGCGTAACCATATTCAGGTGAGTTTCTAGCCCCATTCCTTGTTATGTTTTCGGGGCTGTGTGCATACTCGATGTGATTAGTTAATACACTTACCTTAAGTAGTAAGTGTATACCTATTATGTTATATGTGAAAGTTATGAATGAATACTTGACGATACATGAACGATCTTTGGATATTGCATGTATTGTTAGGGGATAGTTAAAAGAGGTGACTGTTTATATATGTTGTATGTATGATGTATGTATGTTATAGATTAACGAGTACGTAAGAAAGCATATAAAATCTATGAAAAGAAAGGAAAGTATGATATGAAGGAATTGACGGTAAAGGGTGGCAGACCCTAATAATATCTGTGAAGGAGGGTGGCAGACCCTAATAATATATGTGAAGGAGAGTGGCCGACCCTAATAATATCTGTGAGGTTATAGGGCGAGAGGCTATTTAAGGGTGGCAGACCTTAATAATATATGTCAGGTTATAGGGCGAAAGGCTCTTTAAAATGTATGATTATGTTTGAAAAGAAATATAAAGTATGAAGTATGAAAGAAAGTAAGAACGAAGGTATATGCTTACGTATGTACAAAAGAAAGTAAAAGAGGTTAAGTATGTAGTATAAGAAAACATTGTATGTTACTTGTATTAACTAGAACTCACTCAGCGTAGCTGACTTTAAGTATGCACGCAGGTGAGTAGAATGAGACAGCTCGCGTGAGGGGAACACGTGGCATTGAATAAGGGACTGGCATCGTAAGACTCAAGACGTTTATTAGTTTATGGTTTAAAGATAATATGTTATTTAAGACAAATTATGGATTGATGTGTAATGTTTTATGAAAGTTTTCATTTTCCATGAATGTTTTTATTAACTCTGATTATTAGAACTATGTGAATGAGTAAATCCAACGTCCAAATGTGAGGCACCGGTAACGGGGCCTTACACTTTTCCCACGTAGAGCTCACCGATTTGTTTTTGGTTGCCCAGGTGGAGACTTCCTAGGAGGTCACCCATCCTGCTACTACTCCCAACTGAGCACGCTTAGCTATGGAGCTCTCCTCCCGTCCACTACTATTAAGCTCAAAACGCGTTGGTGGTTTAAGAAGCGGTACATTTACTTATGAACTAACGATCTCTCTTGTCCACGGCCGATATGGGATTTGCCTAGGATGTTACAAACACCCCCTTTTGGACTCATCGTCCTTGATGAGGTTTGCCCTACCATCCCGTCCAAGATGTGGAATTTGCTTAAGGTGTACCTCACGACACCCCCGGGAATCACCGTCTCTGATGAGGTTTTCCCCACCATCTCGAATAGCACAGGAGTGGCTCCGATACCAACTTGTAAGGCCCCGTTCCGGTGTCCTACTTTGAATGTTGGATTTACTCATAAACACAGTTCTAAATCATAGTTAATTAAAAACTTCACTCGGAATAATAAAAGTCAACAATTCAATACAAAACATTCAAATCTTGTTTTTAAACATAAAACATAATATTAAAACATCATGACAATTCTTCTTCAGATCATGCCATGTGCCTCCCTCAAGCCAGCTGCTTTAGTCTATTGACCAGCTTGCTTACTAAAAGTCAGGCTGAGTGAGTTCTAGTTAATCAGACAACGTACAATACATTCACATACATACATATATATGTATCCGAAGATACATATAACATAATTAGCTTGTTACCTTTATTTCATACTTATTTACATACATACTTTCATTCCTTCCTTCATGATTTCATTCTTACATAATTATTTATATGTTTTGAAGAACATTTCTCCCTATAACCTTCGCGGATGTTATTAGGGTCTTTTCCCTACATTCGCAGATATTATTAGGGTCTGTTCCCTACATTTGCAGATATATTAGGGTATGTTCCCTACATTCTCAGATATTATTAGGGTCTGTTCGCTACACATATTATTAGGGTATGTTCCCTTCTTAACCATACAAACGCTTCGTCTCACAATCATAAATACCTCTCCTTTCCTTAGCTATATTTATGTACAACTTTACGCAAACTATTAACCTTTTCGATGTCGTTCATACATCATTAATACATCATTCATAACAGTCACATATCACAACAATCGCATATCATACACTTACCACTTAAGGTAAGTGTATTAACTAATCACATCGAGAATGCACAGAGCCTCAAAAAACACAACAAAGAACTGGGGCTAGAACTCACCTAGGTCCGATTCCTTTCAAAGTTAATGGTAACTCCTTTCCTTAACTGGGCGCGAGTAACAGTATACCAATTACATGTATTAATTAACTAGCCCTATCCATATCATATTTCTAGGTTATTGTAACCCTAGACTATGGAGGTCCGGGGACAGTCCCCCTGGCAGCAGGGTTCTAGGGGCGGCAGCCCCTAGCAGGGTCCAAGGGGCAGAGCCCCTGCCTGGGGTTAAGCTGAAGTTCAATTATTTTCTTTAATAAGCCTTTACTAAAACCTCATCAGAAAAACTGAAGTTCAATTACTTAATCAAATCGAATCTTCATTTTAAACGTTACCTTTCCTGTAACATCCAAAAATTTTAGTATTAAATAAGGAAAGTTACGTTTAGTGATTTCGCGTTAATAATTAGTAAAGAAAAGGTCATGGACTTAGATTAATCAAGATAGGATTATGGATGAAATGGGCTTAGGGTCCATGTGCTTAGGAGTATAAGTACTCCCTTAAACCACCCTAAAACCCTAAATCCTCATTTCTTTCCATCTTATTCTCTACACACTCAAAACACACACACATCCTACACCACTATATACGGCCGAGAGAGAGAAGCGAGATCCGAGCCAAACGAAAGTTGATTCTTGATAGATCATCGTAGTGCAAGATAGACACAAGACCTAAAGTTCATAACCAAGCTAAACCGTAACTTTAAAACAGGTAAAGGTATGTCTTTTATCCTTAAAGTTTACGTTTTTATGAACAGATAGCCATGAAACTTAAACATAAAGTAAATCAGGTCTAAATGAAATGTAAAGTACCAAACTTGACGTTGGAAACGAGTTTAACGAACCTAGGGCTATGTACGGCGACGTGTATTGAACGTTTTAATCTTAAAGGTCCAAACTTTATACGTTTTCAGGTCGTGTTTTATCAAAAAATGGCCACGGGGACGTTTACGGGATTGGTTAGCATCATATCAAGGGTTTACATGTTGAAACAAAGATGTTTGGGGTTAAAAATCAAAACCGTAGCTGTACTGAATAACTTCGCCCAATAAGTTCGCGAAGTATATAAGTTCGCTAATGTTAAGTTCGTCTGTGGCTAACTTTGCTACCTGCAAGTTCGCTTGGGGTTAACTTCGCTACATGCAAGTTCGCATGTTGTTAACTTCGCTACATACAAGTTCGCCACCGATAAGTTCGCCAGAATCCAAGTTCGCTTAACTTAGGTTCGCTTAAGTTAAGTTCGCCTAACATGTATGTTCGCTTACATTTAAGGTAACGAATCGGATAGCGAATCAGACTTAATTCGTTATGAAGAATGAGTTAGAGAATTAGAAAATAACTTAAAATCCTAATGGAAAATGTGTTAAGACAGTTAATTAAAATAAAATTTTTCCAAGCTGACCTGGCAGCTCGACCCCAGCCAGGGGCTCTGCCCCTTGGACCCTGCTAGGAGCTGCCCCCCCTAGACCCTGCTGCCAGGGGCGCTGCCCCTGGACCCCCGTTCGTTGAGGGTTATAAATAAACTAGAGACACGTTATGGGTAGCGATAGATAATTAATACGTGTAATTGTTATAGAGTTAGTCGTGCACAACTAAGGAAAGTAATTACAATTAACGGTGAACGTAATCGAGTTCAGGTGAGTTTCTAGCCCCATTCCTTGTTATATTTTCGGGACTGTGTGCATATTCGATGTGATTAGTTAATACACTTATCCTAAGTGATAAGTGTATGCCATATATGTTTTATGTGAAAGGTATGATTGACTGCTTGTCGGTACATGAATGATCTTCGGATAATGCATGTACCGCCAGGTAAAGTTTTGATGATAAGATTATTGTATGTGAAGAATGAATGATGTATGTATGTATGAACTTACATTTATGTATATAGAAAGGTATGGTATGAAGGTTTGGAAGAAAGGGTGACCAGACCCTAATAATATCCGAGGCTGGAGGGTACCGGACCCTAATAATATCCGAGGATGAAGGGAGACCGGACCCTAATAATATCCGAGGATGGAGGGTGACCGGACCCTAATAATATCCGAGGTATGTAGGGCGAATGCTCTTTTTAAATGTAAGGTTAGTTATGGATGTATATGGAGGACTGATGGACAGGTTAAGTATGTAATGCGTACCTACGGGCACGTATATGTGTATGTAAAGTAAGTTATGTGATTAATTAGAACTCACTCAACGTAGCTGACTTTTAGTATGCACGCAGGCAAATAGGTTGAGGCAGCTCGCGTGATTGAAGACACATAGCATGGAATCGAAGATACTGGCATCTCGAAGAAACGTTGTGATGTTTTAAAGACTATGTTTTGTTTTAAATGATTATGAATGTTTTATAAGACAAGATTTGAAGGTTATGTAAAATGTTATGGTTGAAGTTTTTATATTCCGAGAAGGTTTTAATTAACTCTGATATTTAGAACTGTGTTTATGAGTAAATCCAACACCAAATGTAGGGCACCGGTAACGGGGCCTTACATTTCCTTATTAATTATTTACATATTCTTAGCTCATATTTTATATAAGTCCATGTCTATCGTTTACGTACGTTTACGCTGTATATCTTTCGTTTATTTGGAAAATCACTCAGGTCATATAGGTTTAGACGCGTAAGTTCTTCCCCGTATAAGTCATTATAGCGTAAAAGATTATACGTCCATATAAGTTATACGTCGTATAACTTATACGCTGCGTGTAAGTTATACGCGTAAGTGACTTATGCGTTCTTAAATACTTATACGCTGATCATACATGCACGTTGAACATTCATATACGATGATCATACATATACGCTGATCATACATATACGTTGAACATACGTACACGACGCATATACATATACGATCGTACATACTTATACGATCTATACATATTCGGCGTATACTTATACGCCCTATATGTGCAGACCGGCCTTCTATTTCGCCTTTTGAAGGTTTTTCTTCGATTCCGGTGCCGTCAGCCGCCGTTAACCACCATGGTTGGCCGGATCTTGATTGTTTATGACTCATGTAGTCTAAGGGTATCCAGATCTGAGTTAAGGTGGTCATTAAGCTCGTTTTTGGTTGATTAAACACCCGAATAAAGCTAGATCTAGATTCAAACGGCTCATTCGGCATCCCGGGGTTGTGGTGTCGGGTTCTAAATTGTTGGATCAGCTGAGATAAATGATTTCTTACCTTCGGTTGGTCTTGGATCATTGAATGGAATAGTGTAGAGAGTGTTTGGCTTAAGTGTGTGTTTTTGATGGTGTAGGCTAAGGTGTAGAATGATGGAGATGAAAAGGATTTAGGGTTTAAGGGGTATTTATACTCCATAAGCCCATGGACCTTAGACCCATCCATGATTTTATTCCATCTATTTAACCCACCATCCTTTACAATTATTATTATATTATTACTATTCTAATAATTTAAACTAATTCTTCCAATAAAAATAATATTTTAATATTATTCCTAGAAATTTTGGATGTTACCACTTGTAACATCCTAGGAAAATCCCACATCAGCCGTGGACAAGAGAGATCATTGGTTCATAAGTAAATGTCCCACCTCTTAAATCACCAACGCGTTTTGGGCTTAATGGTAGTGGATGAGAGGAGAGCTCCACAATTAAACGTGCTCAATTGGAAGTAGTAGTTGGATGGGTGACCTCCTAGGATGTCTCCACCTGGGCAACCAAAAACAAATCCGTGAGCTCTTCGTGGGCCAAGCAGACAATATTGGTGGTGCGAGGGGCCGGATGTTACATCTTGTCACTTTCTCCTTCTACTGAAATTTTCACAAAAATAACCTTTTCCATTTTCAAAGAACTTTCATTTAAAGTACTTTCTCTTCTTGGTCTCAATCATCTTCTAGTATAATTTTCCATGTCCTCTACACCCCCTATGCCAAATAACACATGGTTGGAGAACACTTGATAGATTAGTAGAAACTGATTATCATTTTTTGAAAGTTTCTTCATATTTCTTGCTCACTTATATATTTGGTTTCTTGTAAGAATTTTTGTTTGAATGAATGACAATATTGTTTTTATTATCTTGAGTCCCTCTAGAAATGTCAAAAGACTTGTGGTCTCTTCTCATTTGTTCATGATGTTTCTTCATTTTGGTTGTTATTTTGGGTAATTTAGGAATCTTTTCCTATGAGTTCTTCCTTTTTTGTTCTTTACCCTTGTTACTCTCACAACTTGAACATATATAACTTGAAGTGCTTGAGTTATCATCAAATGATTCATTTAACTCACTTTCTTTCATGATATTTTGAACTTCAATAGAATTTTCCCTTTCATTTTCTTCTTTTGATTTAGCAATCTTCATTAAAATTCTCCTTCTTCATTCATAGTAACTTGCTTGCAATGTTCAATAACTTCTTCCTTTTCACTGAATACACTTTTGACCTGATCTAGATAGGCTTCTATCTTCTCTTTGTCTACCTTTAATGAATAATTATCACTGAAGGGTGGTGGAACAATTTTATACCTATCTTCAGCTTTAAACTTCACCAATTTCCCACATATGCTACGGTTACAACCAAGTTTTTTAGAAAATAAACCTCAAATTGAAGTTGGGTATTTTACTTTCTCATCCAGAAACATCTTTTTCATCCCTGCTATTTCAGTGGTGTACCTTGATTAAGTTTCATAAGTATTTAGACAGTCTTGTACTAGACTTTTGATATGATTTTCATAGGTTATTTCACTTATTTCATGGAC
This sequence comes from Bidens hawaiensis, assembly GCF_021521415.1. Taxonomy (NCBI): domain Eukaryota; kingdom Viridiplantae; phylum Streptophyta; class Magnoliopsida; order Asterales; family Asteraceae; genus Bidens; species Bidens hawaiensis. Next base: position 68,201 of record NW_027497112.1, on the reverse strand, counting down.
ATTGATTATACTTTCTTTCTTGTAACATTCAGCTTGCAATTGACCAACCTCCTTTCTCAATAATTCATTTATTTCAAATAAATTTGAAATTGAGTAATTGGAATGTACCTGAGAAGTTGAAGATTTAGCTTGTTCATTGATTTTAGCCATGAATGCTACATCGTCTTTTTCAATCTCTTCAGCATGACCGCTCTATTCAAACAGCCCATCTTGAGGTTGTTGAGCTACATCAACATTGCCTTGTTTCCTTGGTTGTGGTGCATTGGCTCTATTATGTTTTGTATGGCCTTGAGGAGGGTTCTATTAATTTCTTTGAGGAATTATTTGCTGATTGTTCTGTTATGATTGAAGGAACTTCCTCTGCTGTTGACCTTCACCTTGATCCAATGCTGGAACTGATTTCTTTGAAGGTGGTTGTTATTGTTATTATTGTTTTTGTTCTGGAATTACCTTGGTTGATTGCATTCTGTTGCAAAATGATCAGGTTGTTGACAATTGTAGCAAATTGCCTTTGATTTATCAAACCCAATCCTGTCATTTGGACCAGAGAATGTAGATCTCCCGGTCCTGTTATACAACCTCTTGCTTCTCAAAGCCAACATGGCTTCTTGCCATTTTAGATCCATATCCTCTAGATCATCTACATCAATCGGTTCCTAATCTTATTGCACAACACTTGTGTGAATCAAGTTCTTGGATACAAATGCATTGTATGATTAAGTAACATTGAAAACAACGCTTGATATTTATTTCATTGAGTTGAGCTGCTAGGAACATATGGAGCATGTCCACTAGCCATAGAAGAGGTATCACCGTCATCAATCATTAGAACAATTACTCTAAGAGTTTCAACATTAAGTCATTTGGCTCTTCAATAATAGGAATCTGCTGCTGATTCTTGGTAGACAGATTTCCCGTTGGAGCTATCAGGGCATTTGCAACTTGAAAACTGGGCTTCTCTTCTTTGATCATCTGATTCTCAATCATCTCATGTTCAGCAGCTTGAAGGAAACATATCACATCATCAAGCTTGAAGTTGGGAAAATTAGCCTTTTCTTTAATAAATTTGCTTGCTGTATACCATTCTCTATACAATGAAGATAACAATTCTTGTTAAGATCAAAATCATTAATAGCAAGATCAGCTGTTCTGATTTCATTGATAATTGCAACAAATATTTGCAAAAATGACTTTAGTCTTTCTTCCTCCTAAAACTTGAATATGTCGAGTTGTTGCTTCAACCTGTCCTTCATAATGTGTTTCTTTTTAGTTTTTCCTTCAAACATTTCCACCACTGCATCACACATGGCCTTTGTAGTTGTGTGATGGTTCTCACTTGTCAAAATTTCCCATGACAGGCCCTATTTCAACATTGAAAGTGCCTTTTCATCCCTTTTTTTCATCTTCCTTTCAAGTGCTTGATTGTTGTTTGTTGCTTCAGCTGAAACATAAGGATCATTTCTGATTGAGTTCCATAGCTCATTGTCATTATAAGAAACAGTACCCTCAAACAGTACCTTCCACTTAATATATTTATCTTGACCTACCAATCTTGGAATCCTGTTAGTAGACACTTCTTGGTCATCCATTTGTTTGAAAATATTTTTGGTATTTTTATATAGCTTTTAAAGTGAAAATTTCTGAAAAATTTAAACAAACTTTGAAAAACTTAAGATCAGAGGATGAAATCCTTGGATCTGTTGAAAACATATGGATTAAACCAAGATTTAGACACAAAAGAAATCAAAATCAATACAGAACTGAGATTAGAATACTTTTAAACCTAAAATGATTGAAGATATGAAGGATGAAGAATAGAACAACTGACATCATTATTCAATGTAACAGTGCTCTGCTAACGTCATCGTCTTCAACCTTAAATAAAAAATGATTCAGTAAAAACTTCACAATCAACCTTTATAGCAACAGGTCTTCACAAGAGCTAACAACAAGCTCTGATACTACTTGTCGGGATCGATATTCTAACTATCACTACAAACTCGTAACCCACAAATTAATGTTGACAAAACGGATTACGAAATAACCAATGTGAAAACCCTTTGATTATTAAAGGCAGAATCAATAATAATCAGGATGTTGCTTCAACAACACAAATATAACAAACACGCTATAAACTCAAAAGATTTCCATTCATAGTAATCAGTGAAAATACAAAAGAAATATGTTTAGGGTTTCTAGGTGGAATGTCAGGTGCGGCTACTTTCTGTACAAAATATTTTGTCTGCTTAGAAAAGTTTGTAATCAGCCATTGTCAAAAATATGACCTAGTATTTCCTTATATAGCCTCACCTGAAACCTTCTAGAAACCCTAAACATTGTTAAACATATTCAAACATATTTAAAATTATTACAAGTGTCAAATAGGTCTTCGAGTAAGCTTTTGCCTCTGTCGAGCAGACCTTGTAATTTCTGAGTGTACTGGAACAGTTTTCCGAGCAAGCTTTTGCTTGATGAAGTGTAGTTTGCTCGAACTTAACACTTAGAAGAATTCCAGAAGATAACCTTACTCGAAATAAGATACCTTGCTTGAATAAGTCTAAAGCTTGCTCGAAGTGCCTGGTTTGCTCGGATTCCACTACTTAGCATATTTCTGAGGAGGTTGAGAAGATTTCAAATCTTCCATGATCAAATAGAATGATCCTGTAAGGTAAATTAACAATTACACTTGATATCACATAATTGTAAAGTTATAGGTACGAGAGAATTCTGGGAATTCTATTGTGATGGTCCATTGGTATAATATAATAATTAATTCTATTGGTGACACAATCGTAATCATCGAGTCATCCGTAATATCGTATAATGGTGTGCCCTCACAATCTGGATTCCCTTATCAGAATTTTATAAAGATAACAATCTAGTTTAAGATCTTGGTAAACTCTTTCTTTCGATCTCTAGTAATTATTCAACCATCTTTGGACTTAGTAATACTTTATTGTTATGATCTTAGCACCTTGAACACAATCATATGTATTTATTTTGTTGATCTCCTCACAATATACGTGTTGATTGATATTTCTTTTTGAGACGTCCTTCAACTTTTAAACCTTGTTAATTGAATTACCAGATTAAATTACAGCTGGCTCTGTGGATACATATAAACACTTTGATCTCGAAAGGTATATATCGTATATTTGTTGTAAAAGTCATCTCTTTTGGAGTTAAGACATGAGCTTAATACTCTTATTTCTCATATCCAATATTGATACAATGCATAAACGCGTCACATCTTTGTGAACTCTTTCACTTCATATTGCTATCTGAACTTTGCATTATACATCTCTCGTATATTAATTGGCATCATCTTCGTACACGTGTGATAACTAAATGTTATATAAAGACTTTGACGGAGACAAGTAGGCATTGTAGCTATTGTCAAAAGTCTAGTTATACATTCTAAATACGTGATCTCAAATCCTTATATAAATCACTAACTTCGCAATTTTCACTGTAATAACTAAAACGCCATTAGGATTGGATGCACCTTGGAGTTTTGAATGGACTGTCATGTTTGGCGTATTCATGTTCGTCCACTAAGCTCAAAAGTGTCATATCTGCGAAATTTTGTATTGACCTCCATTGATCAAATTCTTCTCTGCAGGATAAAGATAGGTTTTCTACAACCAATCAATTGTCCATATATATTATATGACGATATTGCTATTTTCACCAAATAGAATATAATCGGCTTAAAAATGTTCTTGGCAGAATTAAGCGAAGTATGATTTCCTCAAACTGGTAGGCCTCTCACTACTGATAATGATGATTAATATAATCACATCCTTAAACTCCAAACTCTCGAACCTTAGACCAAAATCCTGGGATCATCATCTAGTTAAAATTTACAACTCAATTCTCATAATGAAAATGCAAACCTAATTCAATGTAAAATAATGATTTTGTGAGACTAAGTATTAAATAAAATGTATCCATTCTCAATTTTCTTTAAGAGGAAGTTTCGATACCCTTAATATTGTTAAGATCAAATAAAAGTTGTTAAGGCTAGAGAACCTAGTTATCAGAACAATACTTATTCTAAAAGCATATGACAACAATCTTGTAAGATCATTACTGAATTATATTGCCTACTACCTAGCTTTGAAATGACACATGGTCATTTTAATCATCCTTGAATGTAATGTATTTCAAACTCTTGTTCACCCTTAATTTTTGGACTTTACCCACAAATTGAAATTTCATTCGATTTATCAATTGCCCCGAGCAATTAATGCATGATCTTTTGTCTGGAATTCGTCACCTATGATTTCATTATTTTCTTCCTTTAGTGTTAATGAATAACACACTATTAGTCCTAATATCCTTACTTGGTAGCAAGATTTTGTAACATGTGGTGTTTAATATTGTTTTCGTTAAATTGACCTGAATCTCGTTGGTGCTTACAACACTCGAGTTCCTCAATAGGTTTGAATAGTTTGACCTTAAACGTATTATCTCGATTACATTCTAACCTTAATTTCAATCATTAGTTACATGACACGAGTCATGCATATCCATACTAATGCTCATGATACACTAATTTTGCGATTAGAATGGAACACTCATTAATTTCTCTCTTTTAATGAATAAGCCGGTCTAATGTAAATGGGCCCCATCCTTGTTACTATTAGACTCCACTGAATCTACTATTTCAGTTATGTTGCGTATACACACAAATTTTTTCATACCCTCATACGACATCATAGTGTTGATACTTCAAAAAATAACGATGGTTGTTGTTTTTACTGATGGAGCAGCATGTCATTTTATATATGCTTTCTTGCAATTTAACACGAGTATATTCTTGTAAGACTTAGACTCTAACACAAAAATAAATGTGGTTCTTATTAATACTCTATGCTAGTTCGACCTATTACTTTACTATAGAAACGTTAATTAATCTTACACAAATGTGTTATCGGTATAATTTTTAGAGTTACATTGATCGACTTCTGCTTTTTAAGATGTTACGAAGTCAAAAGTATTTTGTATTAATTGATCTTCGTAATGGATAAGTGTAAGGTCAGAGCAAAACCTCGAAACGGTTAAAGAAATAATGGAAATGCATACATTGCGAAATATATCAAGTTACACCTAGTACTCTTGTTATGACAATCCATGTTTCACAATTTCTAAAATGTATAATATTCAAACGATTTATATCTTCTTTTTCTAATCTTATCGACCAAAATCAAATAATTATTATGTTTTAATGAATTATAATTATGTAAAAATTATTCATTCTTAGAAATATAACATTTACAATTCATTAAAATATATCTTACACAAATATATATTACGTTTTCTTTATTTTCCACCTATGTGTAGCACGGGTAACTAATCAAGTAAATTAAAAATCTATGGTTCAAGTTTCAACAAATTTATAATACTACATTTAGAATTCGTTGAAAAAAGTTAACTTATCACGTGCGTTGTTTTTGTTCCTTTTTTAGTTTTATTTTTCAAATAATGCATATTAGAATAATAATACCTTTTCATGAAGGTGGCCCCTTTTCAATATACCGGTTATTTACAAAAACAAACTATTTGATCAACCGTTATATTGTCACACCTTTCTCTAATAACAACCCTTTAACCGTCATGAGTAACCGCCACCATCCTATAAGAATCATATATAATACTATATATTTATATATGGCCATTATAATCATTTATATTATAATAGATCAAAATATTAATTATATCTTATTATATATTAGTTTGGTAATTGTTGATGGGCCATATTACAATAAAGGGTTTCCCATTGGGTGTATATATAGAGAGATAAATATTAACATCATAACCTAATTAAACACACATAACAAATTGTGTGCCTCCTCTCTCCTAAACCGGGTTCCTCTCAAGAACCCTAACACCATCCTTAACTATACATCCTAAAGAGGAACTCGATCAACCTGACAACTATGTCGTCTACATCCTTCTCTGATGCGGTTAGTACTCTCCATGCTATAACAGGTACACATATAATTATAGATTTATCATATTATTCATGTTTTCCATTATCACCTTGAAGAATTGATCAACATGTGTTATCAAGAGCGATGTTGTTTAATCGGTTCTTCATGGTTTTTCATTAAATCTGGATTTAAACCGGAAAACTTGAATCTAAAGTCTTGGTAAACCTAATTTTGAATTTTTTTATGCTTGTACTCATTGAAATCGGTTTATAAATAAATTGCTTAAAACTTTTAGAACCCGATTTAACATTAAAAACCTGTTAAAAATTTATGGTTTTTCGGTGATGTTCTTCGTGTTCATCATGGGTTTTTTGAAAATTATACTTATTTTGGTTAAAATTTAGATTATGATTGTGTTTTTCCTAAAATAATTGAAGAACACATCTCCAAAGATTTTTTGAAATCTGAATGATTATTAAGAATATAAATTTCAAAATTAAACAAATCTTGGAGATAAAATTAATCTCTAACAATTTGAACCAAAATATTATTACATTAAATAATTTTTGGATTTTAATACCGAGATCCCATTAAAAACCGAAAACTTATTAAAAATCGAAAACCTGATAAAAACCGAGAACTCATAATTTGATCGATAACTCATTACTTGAATCGAGAAGTCATTACAAAACCGAAAACCAAAACTTTTCTAATCTAAATGGGTTTTTATTAACTAATTAAATGTTTTGTAAATACTTATAACTTAAAAATCTTTTACAAAACATAAAAAGCTTAACTTGATTGAATTTTGATGTATCACTTCTGCCCAAAGGTGATGTGCTACATCTACCCTATCATTCAAGTCTAACTAAAGCTTTTGTTAGTTTTTGCCTAAGATGATACAAATGTCTCACTTCTGCCCAAAGGTGATGTGTTACATTTTTATCTAGCAAAACTAGTCCGTGCATAATTAAAATAGTTGTCCTACTTCTGCCCAAAGGTGATGTGATACAATTGTTTTGCACACATACTTAAATAAATTTTAATTCTGCCCAAAGGTGATTTATTTTTTGTTTAAGTAGAACTTTTAATTATATCTATTAGTTTGGTGTTAATAATAGACATATCATAACTTCAATAAAAGATAATTATCCTCACATTAATGATTCTTCATTAATCTAATGATCATAAATATTAATCTGTATTATTTTAATATTCCACTACATTACTCACTATAATTTTCTTCTATAAATAACTATCTCATTCAAATCATCTAATCTAATATTAAAGCATAATATAAGTTTTACATCACAAAGAGTTTCAATAATATTTAGCTCTTCTCAGTTTTAATTATCCATTAAGACATGATATGACTATCCTACTGCTCTTTCTAATAACAATCATTCTATTGAAAGCTAGAGCATAACAAATGGGATGAGTCAATCGTAATGTCTCTTATGATAATGATAATCAAGAACTTATTTATATAATTGTTATCACTAGAGTTATTCTTGATTTAGTTTTTCCTAAGACTAATCAAAATAACTCATAAGATGCATGCATTCCTTCTAAATTCTAACTATAAGGTTAAATGGTATTCTTGAATACATCATAATGTACAATTCCATGACCCATAAAATTAAGGGTTCTCACATGAAAATAAGTACAACTTTATAGTACAACATACTAAAATTTTCAAAAGTACAATTTGGTGCATTACGAATCAACTATAACACTCAGAAGTACCAAAGGAAAATGAGTGTGTTGATCAGCAACATATGTACACGAAAATAAATGTCTGGTACTAGAAATAAGATGTTATTCAACTCACTACCACTAAAACCTAAAAGAGGATAATTCTAAGGTTCATAGACAAAATTCAAGTATTACTTCCAGCTCTAAGTTCTCTAAGGATAAGTCTCATTGAAAAAATATGTCATTAGATTAGGCATAAGCAACAAGACTATCCATAATCCAAAAGAACATCTGGCTAAAACAGTAGTCGTATATTAATGATATTTAAGTCTGCTAATCTTAATATCCAATTAACACGTGATAGGTTGAGTCTAGTTCTATGAGTTTCTTTATTGATATAAAAAAATAACTAACATGAGTGTTGGTGAAAAAATTTAAATGTTAAGGTTATTAGAACCCTGATAAACTGTCTTCTAATTACGCTTTATAATACCTTAAATATTCTGGAGATTAATCAGAATGTAGTATCATACTTAAGCTACAATATGACAGATTGACAGTTATGAGGTTTGCATAGCCAACATATAGTCACTCTTACCTTAAACTCTCATATTATTTGTTATCAATATCTAGATTGAAACATTTATAAAATATAACTAGATGATATTATATACTTTCACAACTTTTGTTATCATGCAAATAAAAATTTAACAAAAGACAAATGAGACCGATAAAATTCATCCATTAAAACCAAATTTCATGAGAAATTATGACCCTGTTGACGAGGGTGATTTTTCATAATCTCATTCTTAGTGATTTAAATCACGTGTTAGATGCCCTAAACATTAGTTGGATTAAGAAATAAGTATGGGTCCACCAGAAGTTATATTTCACTTACATTAGTGGAACTTATTCAAATGGAATATTCAGAAATAATTCTTTATCATTTAAAAGGCTATTTACTTGTATCCAATCTGTCGTCTATGATCCACGGTCTTAAAGAGATCCAGTCTTATATACTAAATACGATTTTTTCTAAATATGTCCCTAAGTTTACTATGACATCTGGACGTTAATGAAATCAAATCAAGTCTAACATATATATAACAGATTCCCACGTCACGTACATCATTGAAACTTCTCTTGTATTTTTTGTAGAGATATTAAAGATCAGTGGGAGACTTAAGTGTCTCAATCAAAACTTACAAGACTTGCAAGAGGTGGGGGAGTGAAAACTTTATATTATCTCAATTACACCTCTTGTACAAGACACTGCTCCATCACAACACTATTCTAAGAAAACTTATCTCTTTAGAATTTACAATCTTTTACAAAAGTTTCATTGTTGCTTAAAGTGGGCAAATTCGGATTTCTTACTAAACTAATCCTCAACAAGAGAAAATACAACAACTTATATTCTAAACTTGCTTCTCTGTTAGAATCTATTGGTCTATAAATATTGACCCTAAGCATGCTAATTTCTTAAAGGTTTCTAAGGTCAGTGGGAACAGTAAAAGTCCTTATAACGACTTGGCGAAAGTACAAGAGGCAGGGGAAGAGAGTCATTAAATTTTACTCCAAATTTAATTCCAATTACACCTCTTGTACACCATATTGTATCTACTCTTACACACTTAGAATCCTGAATATGATAGCAACCTAACTAAGAGCTAATTCATAAAACTGAAACTTCAAATAAACCCAATAATCAACTCAGGAGATCATCTAGGTTTTAAAACCTACTAACTTTGATGATTATGTAAGCCCCCTAACTAAAGTTGAAATGGATGTTTGGAAAGTTTAATGATCCTACCCCTTATATTTAAACCATTAGCATCAATCATAATTGACTCAAGTCAAGCTAACGTTTTGAGATTTGGTTGAATCTTAGAGTGTTTATAACTAAACTAAATCCCAATACGAAACGTTAAGACAATAAGAAGCACGATTGATTGTTAAATGTTATATTCAAGGATAAACCAATTATCAAAGAATCTTCTTACCTATATTACAAAAGATTTCTATATAGATCATTATTGTTCTAGTAGCTTATAATAGTTAAGAGCTATATTAGATGAACATTAAAACAACTTTCCCTAACAATTGGCTTTACATATTTATATGTTCATAAAACAACCTAAAAGTTATAAACTGAAGGTCAAAGAACATTTTGTCTATAAGTCAATAAAATCCATATATGAGTTAATGCAAACATCAAAATGTGATGAAATCTTTATACAATTATTTTCATCTAAAACCAAGTGGATTATTGTACCTACCTTAAAATGAGTGGGAGCAATTAAATACAAACTTGTCCTTATATAGATGACATTCTTCTGACAAGTATATGTTACATAAGTCAAAGCACTGTTCACACACTTTGATATTATAGATCTCAAAGATATTCCTTACACATGTAACAAATAATACTGCTCTACTTTAGAGGATAATAGGAACACAGATTATTTTCTTATGCTTCATTAAGTAGAAGCTTTATAAAGTTCAAGTCTATACTCGTTTAGATATTACTCAAATTGCAACACACTAGATATGTCTAGATTAATGTGAAGCATCTAAAAGAGTACTACGATATCCTTAAAAATTAACGAAAGAGTTAACTTAAAAGAAAGGAGAATTCAAACCAGTAGATTACTCCAAATTTTGTCATATTTAGATATAAGAAAATGTAATTTTCGGGATATATTCTTATGTCAGTAGACAAATCTATCTCATGGAGGAGTCATAATGAACTGATAACAACGACCTAAGTCATAACGACATAATATGTTGATTAATTACCACATTGTTGTCAATAAATGTTGTTGAGCATTTATTAGTGGACTCATAAGTTTTATTAAACTCCATATATATTATATATTGAAGACTTATTGTGATAAAGTCAGCTACCATGTTTTCTCAAACAGTAACAGCTTGAGAGGTGCTGCATGAAATTTTGATATGAAATTAATTACTCGTTTATGAACGAATTGAGGAATCAAAATTTTCATATCGAATAAATTAATGATATGCTTAAGGATCCTATAACTAAAGGTCTATTACCCGTAAGTATTATGAAAGCGCTTATAATCATGAAGGATTTATTGATGACCGCGTACAACTGCATATCGTAGTATGAATGATTAACTATTAAATTTCCTCATCTGTTTTGATTTTGTACGTCTCTTAATATGTTTAGCATGCATAATGACATATAGACGAGTTAATATACAAATCAAACGTTTTGAAGGGCTTACTTGAAAACTTTGATCATAACTACTTAGGTTTTAAATAAGGACTGCGGTATGATTAAGGTCTTGAGCTGATGTTCAATTCAATGACTGTATTTCTCTTCTCTAGTTTAAGTTTAAAGCTAAAATGAGTGTTAACCCCTGATCAGGCTTATCTAATACTCATAATAAATGATTACTCGGCCAAGTGGGAGAATGTAAGAATCATATATAATACTATATATTTATATATGACCATTATAATCATTTATATTATAATAGATCAAAATATTAATTATATCTTATTACATATTAGTTTGGTAACTTTTGATGGGCCATATTACCTATAACTAACTAATAAAGGGTTTCCCCTTGGGTGTATATATAGAGAGATACATATTAATATCATAACCTAATTACACACACATAACAAATTGTGTGCCTCCTCTCTCCTAAACCGGGTTCCTCTCAAGAACCCTAACACCATACTTAATTATACATCCTAAAGGGGAACTCGAACAACCTGACAATTATGTCGTCTACATTCTTCTCCGATGCGGTTAGTACTCTCCATGCTATAACAGGTACACATATAATTATAGCTTTATCATATTATTCATGTTTTCCATTATCACCTTGTGGAATTAATCAACACATCCCAAACCTATAAATACACCATCACACCCTCCACAACAATGGTAAACGGTGGTGATCATAACCAGATGGAGATGGTAATGTAATTATCGTTGGCACCGACCCGCTGCCGGCCCATTGCTAAAACAATCTCCAAACATCAACGCCCAAAGTGATGGGAAATCTGACATAGGCCCACGTTGGGTGTTGAACCAACACCAAAACGTTACAAGACACTAGACCGTAACGGGTCCCCACCTCCAGAATGTTAGTCTGCCATCGAAACTTCTTTTAAATTCTTTTGTTAGATTGTGTTTGTGAAATTAAGGCCACTTTGACGGACTATTTGTTAAAACAAAAATTTTTATTAAGGATCATTGCATGGATGTGCTTTTGTATTGGTTATATGATGATCGTTTATGTAATCAATGTGTTAGAAAGTTTTATCTCTGCAAACTAATCTGTTATTCTTTTAGTGAAATTTAATATTAGTAATTTCTTGATAATAATAATTTTCCTCATGATATTGATTTAGATAATTGTATATATATGTATTACCTTTTAAGAATTATATACACACAATGGTGTTTGTTATTTGCATGTATGGTTTATTTCATTTAGTTACATAAGTTGCAGAAAATATAATTTGAAACTCTTATTTAGTAAAATTAAATGTTAATTTTTTGATAACTAAATAATAGTATACCCTTCAAATATTATCAAACTATTTTAGAGTAGACGTGAGATGAACTTTATAATAGTTCCATCTTTTTTTTTGTGTATTTATTAACTTTTATAGTTAGCCATCACATAATGTGTTTGTTCACAGAAAATGTGATAAAGAAATATAACATTTTGATAATATATTTGATTTATTTCAAGTTAAGCATTAGTTGAACCTTTCGAAATCAAATTCAAAACTCATATTTTGTTAATAAAGTTATTTGTGTTTGTGTTTGTGTTTGTGTTTGGTTACATAAATTCTATAACTACTATGCAACATTTAAAAGAAACTAAAGTTAAAATCAACCATTCTCTTGCAAGGTCTAAGACAATGATCGAGAATAAAAACTAAGACAATTATATAATTTAAAATAGGTCATAAAAGTATTTTAGAAGAACTCATCAACAAAATTACTCTTAAATAAATTTAGATGTAATACCTAGCTATCACCAAATAAAATTGATATTTGTAATCAAATACACAAATAGCACCGTCGCAACGCGCGGGTAAAGTTGCTAGTTAACATTTAATTCAAGATTCTAATAAATTAACAACTTAATTTATAACTCAAGTTCCTAGCAAATCAACGAATTAACATCTAATTCAAGTTTCTAACAAATCAACAAATTAACATCTAATTCATGTTTCTAACAAATCAACAAATTAACATCTAATTCAAGTTTCTAACAAATTCAATTTCAACTTAATCAATTTATTTTCAACAAATTAACAAACATAACTTTACATTAACGAGTAGGAGGGACACTAGGCTAAAGAGACGAAGAGTGAAGACGTCAAAGAAAACCTGGAAACGACGAGGGATTCTAACAATGTTGTCCGGTGATAAAGACAGTGACTCTATGAGGACTAGGGACGAGGTTGAGGAACAATGAGCGTGATGGTCTAAGGAGTGTGACTGCAACGCCTGTTTGTTAGTTTAGGTACTAGGCAAATGAAATAAAAGAAACATCAACTTTTAAAACTTAAAACAAGATTACAAAAAAAGTTGAACAGAAATGTAAGGGACATTGTTCAAAACTGAAACCTCGTTAGAAACCAAAGTTTTAACCATTACACCATGATGACGTGGGTACCCTTACCCATCCATAAGCTAAAGAAGCCTAGAAGCTGGGAATCAAAAAACACAAGCTGATAAGCCCAGAAGCCCGAAACTTCATCACCAAAGCTTTTAGATTGACTAGGGAAGCTATGCTATACAATAAATCTCAGAAAAGTCACATCTGATGTGGCATAAAGCTGAAATCTGTCATAAAACACAAATGTCAACGTGAAAAAACAAAATTAGATAGCAAGTTACACGAAAATGGTATGATATGTCTGAACATGTTGAAAGAGGAGTTGACCATTTCTCTTTAAGAAGTTTAAACTCCTTCATTGTCTGTAAAAGGAGACTCTACCAACAGTATAAAGCATTTACTCTCATCTTATTCTCTATACTCTCTCTACACTTACTCTCTTATCGCATCTTAGTCATATCAAAGTACTGATTCTCAAGCCAGAGGCTGATCGCAAGAGACCCCTCCTATGGTGAGACAAATCATCGTAGTTCTCTAAAGACGGATAAACCATTGGTCACACTGTCGATGCTAGCATCCCAGTTTCAAATACCACCTTCGTCTAGAATTGGCATCTTAACTCTAAGGGATGACTTCTTACTACCCATATAGAAATAGAATTTTAGATCGACTTAGTACCAGGAGCCCAGCCCTTCGTGAAAGCACCTTACCGCCTGGTGCCATCCGAGATGAAAGAGTTGATGTCCCAACTACAAGAACTCCTCGATAAAGGTTTTATAAGACCTAGTGTTTTCCTGTGGGGCGCACCGGTGTTGTTCGTTAAGAAGAAGGATGGAAGCATGAGAATGTGTATTGATTATCGTGTGTTGAATAAACTTACTGTACAGTTTAAGTATCCGTTGCCACAGATTGATGATTTGTTTGACCAACTGCAAGGTTAGAGTTGGTTCTCACGAATAGATCTTATATCAGGCTATCATCAGCTGAAGGTGAAAGAGGCAGACATCCCTAAGACAACGTTTCAGATGCGGTTTGGACACTACGAGTTCCTCGTGATGTCGTTTAGTCTAATGAATGCTCCGGCGGCATTTATGGACATGATGAATAGGGTATATCAGCCAATATTGGACAAGTCAGTTATTGTTTTCATTGACCACATATAGATCTATTCAAAGAGCGAGTCTGACCATGCTGAATATCTAAAAGAAGTATTGGAGATCTTGAAGAAAGAGAAATTGTATTCTAAATTTTCGAAGTGTGCATTATGGTTGCGTGAAGTGCAGTTTCTTGGTCACATAATCAATCCTGAAGAGATTACTGTGGACCCGGCTAAGATTGAGGCGATAAAGAATTGGAAAAATCCGCAGAACCTGACTGATATGCGCAGCTTCTTAGGGTTGGCTGGCTATTATAAGAGATTCATTGAAGGCTTCTCCAAGATGGTGACGAGAATGACCCGGAGTATGTAGTGTTCAATTGGGGTAAGTTTCAAGAGGAGGCTTTTGAGGAACTAAAGAAAAGACTCACACAAGCTCCTATCCTTGCTTTACCCGATGGTGACGAGAATTTGGTTGTTTGTACCGATGCCTCGCATCGTGGGTTAGGTTGCGTGTTAATGCAACGAGGAAATGTGATAGCTTATGCGTCCAGTCAGTTGAAGGTTCACGAGAGTACCTATCCGACGCATGACTTAGAGCTAGAAGCAGTAGTGCATGCTCTCAATATTTGGAGACACTACTTATATGGTACTAAGTGTACCATCTACACCGGTCATAAGAGTTTGAAGTATTTCTTGGAGCAGAAAGAGCTGGATATGAGACAGAGGAGGTGGTTAGAGCTGATAAAGGACTACGACTGTGATATCAATTACTATCCTTGTAAGGCTAATGTGGTTGCCGACACGCTAAGCCGTAAGAACAAGGAAGTCATTGCAACAGTGAAATCTTATAAGTTGATCATTAACTCAAATCTCTTTGAAGAGATCATCAAGGTGCAGTCGGACGTGCTAATAGATGAAGGGCTAATGAAAAAGGAAAGAATCTTCGGACAACAAGACGAGCTGATAGATAACACTCATGGTGTGAAGACTAGGTTTGACTGTATGTGGATTCCACGCCATGGAAATCTTAGAGGTCAAGTCTTAGATGAAGCTCACAAGTCGAGATACTCGATTCATCTAGGATCCACCAAGATGTATCAAGATCTTAAGAAGGACTATTGGTGGCCGAGTATGAAGAATGACATAGTAGATTATGTCAGTAAGTGCCTAACTTGCTTGCGAGTCAAAGCAGAACACCATAAACCTTATGGAAAGATGCAGCCATTAGAGATACCATAATGGAAATGGGAACACATCACCATGGATTTCATAACTAAACTACCATATACAGCTAAGCATCATGATACCATTTGGGTGGTTGTGGATCATCTAACGAAAAGGTCTCACTTTCTGCCTATACGAGAGACCATCTCATCAAAAACGTTAGCAAGTATGTTCATAAAGGAAGTTGTGGCTAAACACGAAGTGCCGTTATCAATCATGTCTAATATGGATACGCGCTTTACTTTGAGTTTCTGGAAGAAGTTCCATTAAGCTATGGGAACAAGATTAAACATCAGTACGACGTATCATTCTCAAACACATGGGAAGTCTGAAAGGACGATCCAAACCCTTGAGGATATGCTACGTGCTTGTGTTTTAGGTTTTGGAGGAAGTTGGGATGATCAACTACATCTGGCAGAGTTCTCCTATACAACAGCTACCATTCAAGTATTGGTATGCCACCATTTGAGATGTTGTATGGTAGACATGCAGAACTCCTGTATGTTGGGGAGAGATCAGCCAGAAAGAGATTGGAAGTCATGAAGTTGTGCGAAGTTATGCAAGATACCTCTTCAAAGTTCGATCATATCAAGGCAAAGATGAAAGCTGACCAGGACCGTCATAAGTCATATATTGAAAAGCGGCGACAACCAATAGAGTTTAATGCTGGTGACAATGTGATGCTCAAGGTATCGCCTTTGAAAGGAATCATTCGTTTCAGGAAGATAGGGAAGTTAAGTCCAAGGTATATTTGACCATTTAAGATCGTTGATCTTGTGGGTGAAGTAGCTTACAGGCTGGATTTGTCTGACGAGTTAGAAGGAATTCACTCTACTTTTCATGTCTCTCACTTGAGGAAATGTCTGGCTGAGACACGTCCCACATGCCGTTAGTAGACATCGAGGTTGACGAACAGCTGAACTACATCGAGCAGCCTGTGGGGATAGTTGACCGTAAAGAAAAACAGCTTCGTCATAAAGTTATTCCCTTAGTGAAAAACATATGGAAGCATCGCAAAGGTTCAGATGCTACTTGGGAAGTTGAGGATGAGATGCGCAAGTTTTACCTAGGCTTGATTAATTAAGAGTTAGGTTTCGGGGACGAAACCTCATTAAGGAGGGACGACTTGTAACATCCCGAAATTTCTAAAAATAATATTTAATATATTATTTATTTATGATGAAAAAGTTTACTTGATTTAGTAGAGAAATAATAAAATAGTAAAGGTGAAAGGTTAAGTAGGCTAATTAAATGGAATTAAAGATGGACCAAAAAGGAAAGATGGGCCTTAGGTCCATGGGCTTAAGGGAGTATAAATACCCCTTAAGCCCTAATCATTTCCATTTCCATCCATCTCTACACCATAGCCTGCACCAACAAAAACACACTTAAGCCAAGCATTCTCAACACTAATCCTTTCAACAATCTGAGACCAATCAAAGGTAAGAAATGATTTATCTCAGCTGTACTAATATATTAGAACCCGACACCGCAGCCCCGGGATATCGTATGAGTCTTTTGGATCTAGATCTAGCTTTGTTAGAACGTTTTATCAACCAAAAATGAGCTTAAGGACCACCTTAGCTCAGATCTGGACGCCCCAAAGCTTCCTAGACTATAAACGATCAAACCCCAATCAACCATGATGGTTAATGGCGGCTGACGGCTCTTTAATCAAAGAAAAACCTTAAAAACGCGTGAAAGAGAAGCTGACCTGCACTTATATGTCGTATAAGTATATACACCGTTTAATTTGTAGCGTGTAAGTATGAAGCGCATATGTATGGAAGCGTATATGTACGTATGTACCGTATAAGTCTATGAAACGTATAAGTATACTTGCAGCGTATGTGTGAAAGCGTATATGAACGAATGGACCGTATAAGATTTTTATAAACGTGTATGTATGACTTATACCCTATAAAGCGTATGCACTGGATAACTTACACGCCAAGGAAAGACTTACACATCAGGACTTATGTGCCAGAACTAGTTAAACGCCCATAGTAACTTATACGCTAGCTTAGAAATGATTTTATAAAATAAACGTAAGATAAACGACGTATACGTACGTAAACAATAGAAATGATATATGAACTAAAGAAAAGTAATTAATAAGGAAAGGTAACGTTTAAAATGGGAAATGACTTAGGATTATAATATGATTAGGAGTAGTTAAGTGATGCTTGTTAATTGATACACAGTTAGCCGTGCACAGCTCAAGAAGGGCATAATCGTGAATTCAGAAAGGAATCGCTTACATGTGAGTTTCTAGCCCCATTTCCATGAAATGTTTCAGGGTTGTGTGCATACTCAATGTGATTAGTTAATACACTTACCTTAAGTGATAAATGTATGGCTTGTATGATTTATGTGATAGTTATTGAAGTTATGAATGAATGCTAGTCGGTACGTGAATGATCTTCAGATATTGCACATATCGCTAAGAAAGGTGAATGTTTTATATACGATGCATGAATGATATTTGTACGTTATAATTAGACTATGTATGAAAGTTTGTAAAAATAAAGATAAAAGAAAGGTAAGGTATGGTTGAATGGTAGAAAAGGGAACCGGACCCTAATAATACTCGAGGAAGAAGGGAACCGAGCCCTAATAATACTCGAGGAAGAAGAGAACCGAGCCCTAATAATACTCGAGGAAGAAGGAACCGGGCCCTAATAATATCTGAGGCAGAAAGGGAACCGGACCCTAATAATACTCGAGGAAGTAAGGAGAAATGCTCTTTAAAACGTAAAGATTATTAAGTATGTATTAATAGACTAAAACAAGAAAGTATGAAAGTATGAAAGAATGAAAGTACGTTAGTATAAAGTATGAATGAAAGTATGTATGTATATATGTATGAATGAAGTATAAGCAGATTAAGAAAGTAATATGTGTCTTTGGATACATATAAGTAAGTTGTTGAACGTATTGTATGTTGCCTGATTAACTAGAACTCACTCAGTGTAGCTGACTTTTAGTATGCATGCAGGTAAATATGTTAAAGGAGTTGGCTTGAGGGAGACACGTGGTATGTTCTGAAGAGACTGGCATCCGAAGAAGAATTGTTACGATGTTGGTGCTTGATGTCAGTAGTTCAGTATCTTGTGTTTGTTTGTGTCTGTAATTGTTTAATTTGTTTGTTTTATGTTGAATAGTGTTTGTTATATGTTCGCCATGTGTTGGGCGAACTTGAAGGACAACGAACTTATGACAACTTCGCCTAGTGTGTTAGGCGAAGTTGTCGAGTGTTATAAACCCATAACTTCGGCTAAGTTAGAAAATTTTTTTTGAACGATTGTTTTGTGTGATTCTCTGTATCACGTGTTGGTCTTTGCAATATATCAAGTATTATCTTATGTTCTTGTGTGTTTGCTTAGATTCAAAGTACTAATTGTATTGACACTCGTATCGTATACGTGGGGATTCCGCACCCTCGTGTTACGAGATACTCCTGTGTAGATCTGGCTGGGAACCTACAATTGGTATCAGAGCATTTTGCTTGTGATTATGTGGTTCGGGATTATCACACGGGTGTCAAGATTGTTCCGTTAGACCATTTGCGGAACGAGTTGACGTTTGAAATACCTCGTTTTTGTCAATTGCTCCTCATTACTCATCAATTACACCTTCAAGTCACCCTCGCATCCCTTGAAATCGACCTAACCAAACATGCAAAATTCTCTTGTTCTTCAGGCGAAGTTGCCGTCACCAATACTAGGGTTTTTGGCGAACATATAGGGTTTCAGCGAAGTTTTGAATTAGCGAAGTTAAGTTCTGCGAAGTTAAGTGTCAGCGAAGTTACACGCTAGCGAAGTTATATTAACTTCGCTATTAGTCGTTCACAGAATCTTATTTTTGATTTTTGAATCACAATTCTTTCAATTATGACCTCGATCAACATCACCGAACTTGTAATGATGGAGGTAGAAGCTGGTTCAGCAACTAAAGCCCCAAAATTGCTGAAAGGCACTGATTTCGTTGCATGGAAAGATCGATTTGAACAGTATGTGAAATATCAGGATGCAAAGATGTGGGTTTGCATTCAAGATGGGTACATACCTCCAACATCCATGTTTGAGGGTCGTGAACAGATTAAGAAGTACACTAAGATGGAAGATGATGAAAAGAAAATGTATGAGGCAGAAAGTAAAGCCCATGCAGCTATAACCATGGCTTTCCCACAAGAGATTCTCATACTTTTAAGAAATACAAAACAGCTAGAGAGCTATGGGAAGCACTAGAGAATAGATATGAAGGAAATGTTGGGATACGTACCTCCAAGACAAAGCTGCTGAAAACTCAATTCTCAGTATTCAAGTATCTGAAAAATGAATCACTTGATGACATCATCACATGATATTATCATCTGATGATCGAGCTAAATAACTACTCCATTGAATACAAGGAAGAAGAGATAGCGGAAAAACTTCTTGATGCTCTCCCACCAAAATGGGAGATGTACACTGTTCTGATGACATAAGATAAGGACTTTGAGAAGATTGATTTGGAGACAGTGGTAAATAAGTTACATAATTTTGAACTTAACATGGCTCGAAAGGAGACACCGACTGATCAGGTTCCGGATCCGGGAATGTATGGTGCGAAAGTCACTCCAAAATCAAGTTTAAAATAAGAATCCACTACCTACTACTCAAAGGGGGAATCAAACTCCACTCTAGATGGTCATGTGATTCTCAATATGGATGGTGACGTATGTTTCGTAGCAGGAGGTAGTAATTCCTCAAAACCTCAAACCACAACTGGTAATTTCTCATCCAATGCTCCAAGCAAGAACTACTCACAGATGCCTATGAGTGTGAAATCAGCTGAACAACAGTTTGCTCTCTATGCATCCTTCATTGCATCTTATGAGAATTACATCAAAGGTAAAATAGTCGACCCTACAACTTTGGATGAAGACTATGATCAGATCGACGCAGATGATCTGGAAGAAATGGATCTACAATGGCATATGGCTATGATAGTAAAAAGGGTAAAGAGATTTATGAAGAAAACTGGTAGAAAGTTTGTTGGAGTAAGACCGGGGATTGATAAGTCAAAAGTTCGTTATTATAACTGTCAACAAAATGGCCACTTTGCAAAAGAGTGTACAAATGAGAGAGTCGAACGAAGCCAGAACAGGCCTGCTCAACAGAGTGGGGGTGGTAGTGAAAATAAGGCTCTGGTATCTCAACAGAACGGTGGATACAACTGGAATATACAAGTTGAGGACGTCTTCAAACTGGCAAATCTTGTAAACATCGAAACTGGAGGAAGAGACAAAGAGACAGGGGAAGATCAAGCATACATGGCAGAAGTGAACGATTAGCTCTCTGAAGTAAGTTCTGAACTTCATTGTGAACAATGTGAAAACCTGTCTGATCAATTGAAAACATTAACTGATCAGTTTGTTAGTTTGGACACTCAATTTAAAAACTTAAAAGAAGAACATCACTATTCTAAAACTAAAGAAAATAATTACTCGGTAAAAATAAAAGCTACTGAAAAGGATATCAGAAGTCTTAAAGCCACTCTACCTGAAAAAATACAAGTAATTGATCTTAGTTATGAAGTGTTAGAAGAAAAGACCAAACTAATTGCTAAAAAAGGATAAATAGATAGCTGATTACCAGGTAAAAGTGGTGGAACTGAACAGAAAAATTGAACAATTTAGAAATTCTTCTGCAATGTTAGATCACATCATAAGTGTTCAACGTTCCTTGGTTAACAAAGGGAGAATTGGATTCTCTGAAGTTCCACCACCATACAACAATAATTATATTTAAGATCCAAGTAATCAGCAATCTGCTAATGTTGAAATTAGTCAGAAAGTACCAATAAAAGTTTTTGCTAAAGAAAATGAAGTTTATGAGAGTGAAACAAGTAAGACAAGTTCAAATGTCACAAGTTCTATCTATAGTTCTGTCTCGTCAAATTCGGACAAGACGTCCGAATCAGGTGAGATAAAAGAAGAGGTTGTGTTACTAAAACGAGGGGAGGACTATAAGTTTGATGAGAAGAAATCTTCCCTAAATCCGTTACTCCCACCATATGTGAGACAAACGGATAGTAATGCAACCTCGACATCTGCAACAACTTTTGAAACGAAAGTTCAAAACAACCAGAATAGTTCGAACAGAAGTTGTTTTAGATGCAACAGTATAGGACATATTGTCGCTGATTGTCCTCTGAAACAAAGAAAACCTAGAAATATGAGGCCTACTAAAACTGAGAATAAAACGAGTACTAATTATGATGCTGGTAAGAACACTAACACACCAAATTTCAATCATTGGTCTAATCCAAGATATCAAAGAAATCAGTCTCGTTTTTTCCCAGTAAATTACCAAACCAATAATTATAGTTCAACTAACTCACGAAAGTTTGGATGGCCTCATAGCCATTCATCTAGAAGTTTTTCTTACAAAACTTATAGAAACTCTCCTCAAACTAACTTTGGGCAACCAAGATACTGGATGCCGGATAACAGATTTAATCAACCCAAGACCAGAAGGTCTTGGGTCCCCAGATTTTAATCTATCTCTTTAATTGTGCAGGAACAATCAAACAGGGCTGTAAACAATATGTGGGTTGTTGACAGTGGCTGTTCCCGGCACATAACTGGTAACAAGAAATTGTTACGTGACTGGAAATCTGTTCAAGGAGGAAGAGTTAGTTTCGCAGGAGAAAGTGGTGGAAGAATTAGTGGTATTGGGACTGTGACGAATGGAAGAATAAAGTTGGAAAAGGTGAATTTTGTGACAAAGAATACACTGTTCATTTTACTAAAGATGAGGCACTCGTACTTTTTCCTGGTTTCAAGATACCAGAGACGTGGGTTGTAATGAGAGCTCCAAGAGAGAAGAACACGTATGTGATGGATATGAGATCAACCGAAATAACAACAGAAGAGTCATGTCTTCTGTCAAAAGCAACAGAATCTGAGTCAGAACTGTGGCACCGAAGAATGGGTCATATTCATCTTCGCAAGATGAATTACATTGTCAAGAACGGGCTGGTACTTGGGGTTCCCTTGAAGAATTTTAACTTTGAAGATCAATGCATGTCATGCAAGAAAGGAAAGCAACACAAAAAGCCTCATCACTCCAAAAGGGTTAACTCAATTGTCAGCACCTTAGACCTACTTCACATGGATCTCTTTGGTCCTGTGAATGTAAAGAGTCTAGGAGGAACTTCATACTGTTTGGTTGTAACCGATGATTACTCTCGATACTCTTGGGTATATTTTTTGAAGGCAAAAGATGAGACAGTTCAGTTGGTAATTAACTTGATTACCAAGGAGGAAAATATTGTTGGGAGGAAGGTTAAGTACATCGGGAGTGATAATGGTACAGAATTCAAGAACTATCAGATGGAGATGTTTTGTTTACAGAAAGGGATAGAGCATCAGTACAGTGCCTCATATACTCCACAGCAAAATGAAGTAGCTGAAAGGAAGAATAGAACTCTAATCGAAGGCGCCAGGACCATGCTGGCAGATGCTAAACTTCCCGTGGTGTTCTGGGCTGAGGCTATTGCTACAGCCTGCTATATCCTCAATCGTGTTTTAACTGTTAAAAGATTAAATAAAACCTGTTATGAACTTATGCATGGTAGAAAGCCAAACTTGAAGGGTCTTGAACCTTTCGGGTCCCCATGTTCGATATTAAAGACTAACTCTAAATTTGGTGAGAAAGCTGACGAAGGAATCTTAGTTGGCTATGTTGTTGGGACACCCAACAGAAGAGTCTTTAATCTATCGAACAACAAGGTTGAGATGGTCTGAAACACTAACATTACTAGTTACAAATCACCAAGGCCTAGCATGGGACCGGCATAGGCTTTCGACTATGATAAGCTATTCAAATCTTTTAATGTGCCCTACTTGGATTTTGCATACATTGATGAGAAAATGGCCTCACAGATACTGTATGACGAAGAGGAGACCATTGTGCAACGTCCATAATATGATGAAAATCAACCAACCTCGTCAAGTGCGGTTGAAACTCCTGTTGTCTCGAATGAAGATGAATTCTACAATCCATTTCACACTCAACCTCAGTCTCACACTGATGAACTTTCTTCAAATCTTGAGAATGATCTGGAAGTCGGTCCGGTACAGTCCATCAAAATTCACAAGAATCATCCTTTGGAGAATGTGATCGGTAATCCTTCTGATGGTGTACGTACTAGAAGAAGTTTGGATGAACACACGAGTGTTTATGCAAGCATTAAAGACACGGGTGTTATAAATTAATGCTTGTACACCTGCTTCATCAACCAGATTGAACCAAAGAATTATCAACTGGCACTGAAGGATAGCTCGTGGTTTGAAGCCATGCAGGAAGAACTGGCACAGTTTGAGAAGATGGAAGTATGGCAATTAGTTGAAAAACCGTAATAAGTGAACGCTATCGGTACAAAGTGGGTTTTTAAATGTAAGAGAGATGAGAAGGGGATAATCATACGCAACAAGGCAAGATTGGTAGTGAAAGGGTTTAATCAGTAGGAAGGAATCGATTACAATGAAGTGTTTGCTCCTGTGGCGAGATTGGAGGCAATTCGACTGTTTTGGGCATTTGCTGCACACAAAGAGATGAAAGTGTTCCAGTTAGATGTGAAAAGTGCATTTCTTAATGGTAAAGTCGATGAGGTGGTATATGTTGAGCAACCTCCGGGTTTCCCTGACCCAGATTTTCCTGATCATGTGTACAAACTGAGCAAAGCACTATATGGGTTACATCAGGCACCTCGAGCCTGGTATGCAACTTTGTCAGACTACTTGCTAGAGAATGGGTTTGAGAGAGGGAAAACTGATAGTACGTTGTTTGTCAAGAGGAAAGGGGGAGATTTTCTACTCGTTCAGGTTTATGTGGACGATATCATCTTTGCTGCCTCAAGAGTTACTATGTGTCAGGAGTTTGAAGCAGTCATGAAGAAAAGGTTTGAAATGAGCGCCATGAGCGAATTAACTTTCTTTTTGGGCTTGCAGGTAGATCAGAAGAAAGATGGCATGTTTATTCATCAAACGAAGTATGTCCATGATGTGCTTAAACGCTTCAAGATGGATTATAGTACCCCATTTGACACTCCAGTTTGCGTCAACCACAAACTGGGTGCTGATTCTGATAGTGATGAAGATGTGCATCCCACTTAATATCAGGCAATCATAGGTTCTTTAATGTATCTAACTGCATCTAGACCTGACATTATGTTTGCAGTTTGTCTTTGTGCTCATTTTCAGGCAAACCCGAAGGAAACACACATGAAAGGAGTGAAGAGAATCTTGCGGTATCTTAAAGGAAAGCCTAAACTGGGACTATGGTACTCGAAAGGGGGAGAACTGGATTTGGTTTCTTACACTGATTCTGACTACGGAGGTTGCAATAAGAACAGGAAGTCAACAACCGGTGGATGTCTGTTTCTCGGAGGAAGATTGGTGTCGTGGCAATGCAAGAAGCAGACCTCTATAGCCATTTCCACTTGCGAAGCAGAATACATGCAGCATCGAACTGCTGCTCCCAGGTTTTACGGATACAACAACAAATGCGCGATTATGGTCTGAATTTCACTCAAACTCCTATTTGCATTGATAACACTGCTGCTATCTCAGTAACTAACAATCCCGTTAAACACAGTAAAACAAAACATATTGACATTCGTCATCATTTTATACGGGATTGTGCTGAGATGAAATTGTGACACTCGTCAATTTCAGGTTAACTCCGTTAATTCAAACTTAAGATCACACGAACTGTAATGCATATCTCATTACATTTAAACTAGGGTTTAAATGACGCATGACAATCACTACACAAGTAGTCTTTCGGAATTGCACCGAAACACACACGAGTCAACTCAAACCGTTGGTGAACAAACAATATATAATATAAACAAGTGCTCGGTATAAATATTTGTTATGTTGACATAAGATTGTGTGCTTGCATAGTATAACCTCTTATTATGGATATTATAAACTAGTTATGCTAGAATTATGTTCACTTGAAGTTTAGGGGGGCGATTTGTAACATGTATTATATTTAATAAATATATAAACAATATAATTACACAACCCTAATCCCTCTCTCCCTCCTTGTACGATGTGCCTCCCACTTCCCCCTCCCTCTTGTCGATTGTAAACCCACACACACACACATACAAGATAATTTTCAAGCTTGTTGTGAAGAATTGAAGGTTCAAGAAGCTAATTAGGTAATATAAACACCAAATCTAATTTATTCTATCATTTAATTGTATGATTAAACCTGTAATCATAAACCCTAAGTGTTATATATGTTGTTTGTTGATGATTTAGGGTTACATGCGTGACTGTTAGTTCATAGGTTAATTGTTTATTGAGTTTTGAAGAAAACTGGTGCTGGACAGATTATTGAATTCGTGTTTGGACGACTGTAACTCAATGTTAATGTTATGTTTTGATGCTATTGTTGATTCTATGATATACTAAGTCGAATCTAGTTTCTGAAAAGTCCAAGTTTGTAATTTTTGGACGTATAAAAGTTTGTTTTTATTATTTTACAAAACTGTTGTGCAAGGCTGATTTGGGAGACCTGCTGTTAGGTTGTTTTGCGACTAAGATATCTCATAAACTACAAGACCAAATGGGTTGATTCCACTTCTAGAAGAAACTACATTGAGTTAGGAACCTAACCCAATTGGTCTTGCATTAATTGGATTTGTCATTTAACAGGAATAACAAATAACATTCTGTTGCGCATGATAATGATAGCTGTGTGTTTGCTGTGATGTTTTGATCATTGTGATAAAACCATATGTGATAAAAATATAATAAAAATATTTTTAGAAACCTAACTCACGTATGCTTCTGTGATGATTTTTGGTGATTTAGTTGACATGTTAGAATTTATTAATAAGAGTAATCTTGTCGAGTGAAAATCTGTCTGGATAATTTAGCTGCTGTATTATTTAAATTGTCATGAAAAGTGCATAACCGATCGATGTTTGCTATGTTTTGACCAAATTGCCCTTTTGGTGGATAATTGCTAGTAATGTACAATATTAATACTTTACACGTAAGTAGTTGTTCACACATGTAACGTATCACCAACGTGTTTGTCGAGTCGCACTTATTTCACAAACGAAACACGAAACGCATCTTATGCATAAGTTGTATGTGTCGAGTTTAGGGACTCACCCGTAGTTTAAATACTTAGAAAATCTCGTTTTTGTTTTTAGAACACTAGTGAGGATTTTCTGTGACGCACACCTTTTTCTCGGATATTTTTGGTTATCTTCGCAAACAGTGAGTTTCACGTCCCCTTTTTACTCTTTTTAAACGCTTTTATTTGGGGAAGATAACATACTCGAACGCTGTAGATTTTGTTTAGTTTTTATATATCACTTGTAAGGCTAAGTGGCAAACAAACCAACTAAAATCCTTCATAACATCGAACCGGTTAATATTTGGATAATAGCGAGTCACTGTTGAGTAGTACTACTGGGTTTGGCAAACCCCACCCAACTCTAAACTTGACGGTAGGTCGAGTGGGTGTAATCTTGGCTAACACATTACCATGGTCGTGGTTGACATGGTGGCAAGGCAATTGATAAACAGTCAGCTTCGGTGTCAAACACTTAGTAATACATGCTTGATAGGTTAGCTACCTATTGATACATAATTAACTTAACACTATCTGGTAACGCAAATGCAAACGCAAACATAAACGCAAACGCGAACATTTTATTTATATAAACATGTGAACTCACCAACCCTGTGTTGACACTTTTAGTATGTTATTCTCAGGTAGCCGAGGCGGGCGCGCGGTATAGAAACATGCATTCGCTAAACACTATCGCTTTGAAAACTTCTTTTAATTTTTATCTTAATAACTTGGGTTTTTAAGTCGTCCTGTGTGGCGCAAACTTTTTGGTTTACAATTTACGCTTCCGCATTTTATTTAAGACTTAATATCTTGTTGGTTTGAAAACGTTAAACATGGTGTTTGATTATAACTAATGATTCTGATCCTGTTAGTTCACGCCCTCTGACGGTAAAACTCCGTTAGCGGATTTTGAGGGTGTGACAGGTTGGTATCAGAGCCATTGGTTATAGCGAACTAGGAATGCATTCATACTAGACTATAACCGCAACGACCCATTAGTTATAATTTTACGCACTGCATATATAAATGTGTAATATATATTTAGTTATTCGTTTTCTTTAACTTTTTACCTCATTCACTCATACGCGCGTAATCCATACACGACGTATCCTGTAAGGATGTCGACGCCATCATCATCATCATCATCATCATCCGACCCGGTGTCTCATGCCCCTGGAAAGGAACCGTAGCTACCCGACTCATCACCACCTCGAGTAGTCCCGACACTAGCAGCCCCTGCACCGAAGAGACATCGCCTATCTGGAGACATGTACGAAGACAACGTTAGCTGGAGTTGGTACCCGAGTTTGATCCAGCGTATGGTTTACCGTGAGAAAGTTCCCCCATTACCTCACCCGGGCTGTCCTATGTCCTTCAACACGCTACCACCCATAACCGAACCAATGGAGCGTGCTTTCGCAGCTCTCACCTCCTGTTTAGAGCGTGAAGTTGACATTAGGTACTCGACGAGAGTGAATGTTACTAAATTGATATGGGATGGAGCAAAGGCTAGGAAGAGAATTTCCCACCTGACTGAAGCGATGAAGGAAGTTTAGGATGCTCATGTACAACAAATGGAGATAATGAACAAAATGCAAGCAGAGATGATAGATTTGCGTGACCAAATTTTTAGTGCAAGAGCCCTTGCAACGACAGCTCTAGCCCGATGCAACACACTAGGGGCGCAGATTGCCCCGGATGCAGAAGAACCTGAGGAAGAACCCGAGGAAGATACTAAGGAGGATGCACACTCGGACGTGTCCTCAGGCGACGACATCTCAGGATGATAACACCTAGATGTCTAGAAGAAACGCTGGTCATGGTCGCGGTAACATTAAACTAACCACAGCAGAACTCCAAACCCTACTGAATGACCATGCGGCGGCAGCTCTAGCTGCGCACGTTCAGAATCAAGCCAGAGGTCAAGCCGGAGTCTGTACTTTCAAGAACTACCTAGACTGGAAGCCTAATTCATTTGACGAAACTGAGGGAGCCATAGGTTTCTTGCGTTGGGCCGATAAGGCAGAGTCAGTTTTCGAGATGTGTAACTGTCCACCCGCCAGCAGGGTCAAATTTGCTGCTGGAACACTGGAAGATTCTGCTCTTACTTGGTGGAACTCCAATGTGCAAATTCTTGGGTTGGATTTGGCAAACGCTATGAACTGGGAAGAGTTCAAGAATATGATGCGGGAAGAGTATTGTCCTAGAGAGGAAATCGCCAAGTTGGAATCTGAATTTTGGACGTTGAAAATGGTGGGTTCCGAGATTGAAGCCTACACCACCCGTTCCCATGAGCTAGCAGTGATGTGCCCGCGGATGGTTGACCCGCCGAGTAAGAGAATCGAGATGTATATCGATGGTTTGGTACCCCAGGTTCAGGGTATGGTGACGTCTTCCAAACCGGCTACGATTCAGCAAGCGATCCGAATAGCCCACAAACTGACAGACCAAGCAGTAGCACAAGGTGCGTTACCACCTAGAGGTTCCACCTCTAAAACCCGAGACAACTCAAGCACTGACAACAACAACAACTCGAGCAATGGAAAGAGGAAATTTTACAACACCAGGTCCTCATCATCGAACCCCCCACAGCAACAACACTACCGTAAGCCCGAACTCGCTCGGAGCTTCAATAATCAGGGTTCCAACAATAACAACAACGGTGGCGGGCAGGGTTCGAGTGGCTATGCTGGAAAGTACCCGAAATGCTACAAGTGCAACTATCACCATGCTGGCTCATGCGACCGTATCAAGTGTCTGAGATGCGATAAAATGGGTCATCAGGCCAAAGACTGTAGGGGAGACCTAGCGGCTAAGGGTGCTCCTAAACAGCCTACGTCGACTAAAGAGTGATTCGAGTGTGGTCAAGAGGGTCACTTCAGGAAGGATTGCCCCAAACAGAAGCAGAATGAGAACAATGGAGGCAACAACAGTGGCTGAAACAGTGGTAAGGTAGAGTTTTCGTCATTGGGTCGGGCCAGGCCCTCAACGATCCGAATGTGGTTACCAGTAAGTTTCTTGTGAACGACTGTTTTGCTTCTATTTTGTTTGACACTGGAGCTGATAGGAGTTTTGTATCGAAAGCCTTTAGTAAACTCTTAGACTTAACTCCAACCCCGTTAGATGCTAAGTTTCCTGTTGATTTAGCCGATGGTAAGTCTATAGAAACAACTCATGTACTTGCGGGATGTAAGTTGAAACTGTCGGGTCATACTTTTGATATCGACCTTATACCTTTTACACTGGGTAGTTTCGATGTCGTTGTCGGCATGGAATGGCTATCCGAGAACCGAGCTGAAATTATATGTCACGACAAGATAGTCCACATCACTACCCCTTCCGGCGAAATCATTTCGATACAGGGAGAGAAGAGCGGCATGACTACAAGCGTCATCACCCTCATGAAGGCGCATACATATTTACGAAAGGGTCATCCAGCAATTTTAGCTCATATTGTCAAGAAACCCGCGGAGGAGAAGCGAATCGAAGATATACCGATTGTGCGAGATTTTCCGGAAGTCTTCCCGGAGGATTTGCCTAGACTCCCACCTATTCGTCAAGTCGAGTTCCAAATCGAATTGACCCCCGGTGCAGCACCCATAGCACGAGCCCCGTATCAGCTCGCACCGGCGGAGCTTCAAGAGTTGTCCACTCAATTACAAGATTTGTTGGATAAAGGTTTTATCCGACCTAGCTCATCACCATGGGGAGCCCCTGTCTTATTTGTCCGAAAGAAGGACGGGACTTTCCGCATGTGCATCGACTACCGAGAGCTGAACAAGGTGATGATCAAGAACCTTTATCCTTTACCCCGAATTGATGATCTGTTCGACCAGCTTCAAGGATCGAGTTACTACTCGAAGATCGATCTGAGATCTGGTTAAAATCAACTGAGAGTGCGCGAAGAAGATATTTCAAAGACGGCATTCAGAACTCGGTACGGTCATTACGAGTTTTTGGTTATGCCTTTTGGCTTAACCAACGCACCAGCTGTATTTATGGATCTCATGAACAGAGTATGCAAGGCGTACCTCAACAAGTTTTTATTTTTTTTTCATAGATGATATCCTCGTTTACTCCAAGAACAAGACCGACCATGAAGAACACCTGAGGTTAATCCTAGAATTGCTAAAGAAGGAACAACTGCACGCTAAACTCTCGAAATGTGAATTTTGGCTTCGCGAGGTTCACTTCTTAGGGCATGTGATCAATGAGAATGGTATCCATGTCGATCCAGGCAAGGTAGAGGCCATCAAAAACTGGGAAGCACCTAAGACTCCGACTGAGGTGCGACAATTCCTAGGACTGGCTGGCTACCACCGGCATTTTATTGAGGGATTTTCCAAGATTGCTCAACCACTCACCGCATTGACACATAAGGGTACTA
Source organism: Bidens hawaiensis (assembly GCF_021521415.1). Taxonomy (NCBI): domain Eukaryota; kingdom Viridiplantae; phylum Streptophyta; class Magnoliopsida; order Asterales; family Asteraceae; genus Bidens; species Bidens hawaiensis. The sequence goes on along the minus strand of NW_027497112.1, from coordinate 37,086 downwards.
AGTACAATTGGGGTAACGCACAAGAATCCGCCTTCCAACAGTTAAAAACCAAACTCTGTAGCGCCCCTATCCTAGTCCTCCCTGAGGGAACGGAAAACTTTGAAGTGCACTGTGATGCATCGATACAAGGTCTCGGTTGCGTCTTAAAGCAACTCGAGAAAGTTATAGCCTATGCCTCTTGACAACTACGGATTCACGAGAAGAACTACACGACACATGACCTGGAACTCGGAGCTGTGGTGTTTGCTCTTAATATATGGAGACATTACTTGTACGGTACCAAGTTTACTATCTACACCGACCACAAGAGCCTCCAACATATCTACGATCAAAAGGAGTTGAGCATGCGAAAACGTCGTTGGGTCGAGCTACTTAAGGATTATGACTGTGCCATCAAGTACCACCTGGGCAAGGCCAATGTAGTGGCCGATGCTCTCAGCATAAAAGAAACCGATAAACCTAGACGGGTACGAGCATTACAACTCACGATTCACGCCAACTTACCTGATCAAATTCGAGATGCTCAACTCGAAGCGTTGAAAGACGATAACCTCCCATTAGAACTCATGCGGGGCATGGACAAGCAGCTTGAAACCAAATCGGACGGGGTCCGATATTTCGAAAACCGGATTTGGGTCCCTCGATACGGAGAGTTGAGAACCCTAGTGATGGACGAAGCACACAAATCCCAATATTCCATCCACCCTGGCTCGGATAAAATGTACCATGACCTAAAGGCACTTTACTGGTGGCCAAACATGAAAGCCGACATTGCCACCTACGTGAGCAAATGCTTGACTTGTGCAAGAGACAAAGTGGAATATCAGAAACCATCTGGTCTGCTACAGCAACCGGAACTTCCAACGTGGAAATGGGAACACATTTCCATGGATTTCATCATGGGATTACCCAAAACACCAACGGGATGCGATACCATCTGGGTGATCGTTGACCGGTTGACTAAGTCTGCACACTTCTTAGCAATCAAGGAATCGGACAAAATGGAAAGACTGACTCGCATCTATATGAAAGAAGTAGTATCTAGACACGGAGTGCATGTCTCAATCATATCTAATCGAGATTCCCGTTTCACTTCGCACTTCTGGAAGTCACTACAGAGCGCACTAGTCACCCGCCTTGATATGAGTACAGCATACCATCCTCAAATGGATGGGCAAAGTGAGCGCACCATTCAGACCTTGGAAGAGATGTTGCGTGCATGCGTGTTGGATTTCGGAAAAAGTTGGGAACCTCACTTGCCTTTGGTAGAGTTCTCGTATAATAACAACTACCACGCAAGCATTAAAGCAGCGCCGTTTGAAGAGTTGTACGGACGAAAGTGTCGATCACCTCTTTGCTGGGCAGAAGTGGGTGATAGCCAAATCACTGGTCCCGAACTAGTGCTCGAAACCTCAGAAAAGATTGTCCAAATCCGAAACCGCATGGCAGCAGCACGAGATCGCCAAAAGAGTTACGCCGACAAGCGCCGAAAACCTCTGGAATTCCAAGTGAACGACCAAGTTTTACTCAAAGTCTCACCTTGGAAAGGTGTAGTCCGCTTTGGAAAGCGAAACAAACTCAACCCACGATACATTGGCCCATACCAGTAACCGAACGCGTTGGTCCGGTAGCATACCGATTGGATTTACCAACAGAACTCAGTGGCGTACATAACGTTTTCCATGTATCCAACTAGAAGAAATGCCTTTCTGACGAAACCCAAGCAGTTCCTTTGGGCGAGTTGCAAGTTGATGAACAGCTACATTTCATCGAAGAACATCTCGAAGTTTTGGATTGGGAAACCAAAACACTCAAGCACAGCAAAATTCCAATCGTTAAAGTTCATTGGAACTCGAAACGTGGACAAGAGTTCACGTGGGAATGCGAGGATCAAATGATGAAAAAGTATCCTCACCTTTTTGAATGGTTGACCAAACACCGAAAACCGCGAAAGTCGACAAACCGTCAGAAATCACCTGAGGTATGAATTAAATTTCGGGACGAAATTTCTTTCTACTAGGGGATGATATGACAAACTGAAAACTTTTTGCCTTTTTAAGACACCCATCGAGACTTGACTCAAATTTTCGGGACAAAAATTCTTTCAACATGGGAATGATGTGACACTCGTCAATTTCAGGTTAACTCCGTTAATCCGAACTCCGTTAATTCAAACTTAAGATCACACGAACTGTAACGCATATCTCATTACATTTAAACTAGGGTTTAAATGACGCATGACAATCACTACACAAGTAGTCTTTCGGAATTGCACCGAACCACACACGAGTCGACTCAAACCGTTGGTGAACAAACAATATATAATATAAACAAGTGCTCAGTATAAATATGTGTTATGTTGACATATGATTATGTGCTTGCATAGTATAACCTCTTATTATGGATATTATAAACTAGTTATGCTAGAATTATGTTCACTTGAAGTTTAGGGGGGCGATTTGTAACATGTATTATATTTAATAAATATATAAACAACATAATTACACAACCCTAATCCCTCTCTCCCTCCTTGTACGATCTGCCTCCCTCTTCCCCCCTCCCTCTTGTCGATCGTAAACCCACACACACACACATACAAGATAATTTTCAAGCTTGTTGTAAAGAATTGAATGTTAAGAAGCTAACTAGGTAATATAAACACCATATCTAATTTATTCTATCATTTAATTGTATGATTAAACCTGTAATCATAAACCCTAAGTGTTAAATATGTTGTTTGTTAATGATTTAGGGTTACATGCATGACTGTTAGTTTATAGGTTAATTGTTTATTGAGTTTTGATGAAAACTGGTGCTGGACAGATTATTGAATTCGTGTTTGGACGACTGTAACTCGATGTTAATGTTATGTTTTGATGCTATTGTTGATTCTATGATATACTAAGTCGAATCTAGTTTCTGAAAAGTCCAAGTTTGTAATTTTTGGACGTATAAAAGTTTGTTTTTATTATTTTACAAAACTATTGTGCAAGGCTGATTTGGGAGACCTGCTGTTAGGTTGTTTTGCGACTAAGATATCTCATAAACTACAAGACCAAATGGGTTGATTCCACTTCTAGAAGAAACTACATTGAGTTAGGAACCTAACCCAATTGGTCTTGCATTAATTGGATTTGTCATTTAACAGGAATAACAAATAACATTCTGTTGCGCATGATAATGATAGCTGTGTGTTTGCTGTGATGTTTTGATCATTGTGATAAAACCATATGTGATAAAAATATAATAAAAATATTTTTAGAAACCTAACTCACGTATGCTTCTGTGATGATTTTTGGTGATTTTTTTGACATATTAGAATTTATTAATAAGAGTAATTTTGTCGAGTGAAAATCTGTCTGGATAATTTAGCTGCTGTATTATTTAAATTGTCATGAAAAGTGCATAACCGATCGATGTTTGCTATGTTTTGACCAAATTGCCCTTTTGGGGGATAATTGCTAGTAATGTACAATATTAATACTTTACACGTAAGTAGTTGTTCACACATGTAACGTATCACCAACGTGTTTTTCGAGTCGCACTTATTTCACAAACGAAACACGAAACGCATCTTATGCATAAGTTGTATGTGTCGAGTTTAGGGACTCACCCGTAGTTTAAATACTTAGAAAATCTCGTTTTTGTTTTTAGAACACTAGTGAGGATTTTCTGTGACGCACCCCTTTTTCTCGGATCTTTTTGGTTATCTTCGCAAATAGTGAGTTTCACGTCCCCTTTTTACTCTTTTTAAACGCTTTTATTTGGGGAAGATAACATACTCGAACGCTGTAGATTTTGTTTAGTTTTTATATATCACTTGTAAGGCTAAGTGGCAAACAAACCAACTAAAATCCTTCATAACATCGAACCGGTTAATATTTGGATAATAGCGAGTCACTGTTGAGTAGTACTACTGGGTTTGGCAAACCCCACCCAACTCTAAACTTGACGGTAGGTCGAGTGGGTGTAATCTTGGCTAACACATTACCATGGTCGTGGTTGACATGGTGGCAAGGCAATTGATAAACAGTCAGCTTCGGTGTCGAACACTTAGTAATACATGCTTGATAGGTTAGCTACCTATTGATACATAATTAACTTAACACTATCTGGTAACGCAAATGCAAACGCAAACATAAACGCAAACGCAAACACTTTATTTATATAAACATGTGAACTCACCAACCCTGTGTTGACACTTTTAGTATGTTATTCTCAGGTAGCCGAGGCGGGCGCGCGGTATAGAAACATGCATTCTCTAATCACCATAGCTTTGAAAACTTCTTTTGATTTTTATCTTAATAACTTGGGTTTTTAAGTCGTCCTGTGTGGCGCAAACTTTTTGGTTTACAATTTACGCTTCCGCATTTTATTTAAGACTTAATGTCTTGTTGGTTTGAAAACGTTAAACATGGTGTTTGATTATAACTAATGATTCTGTTCCTGTTAGTTCACGCCCTCTGACGGTAAAACTCCGTTAGCGGATTTTGAGGGTGTGACAGAAATTAATTGTGATTGAAAAGGTTGATTCACTGGATAATTTTGCCGATCTTTTTACTAAAACGTTTGACCGATCCCGTTTTCAAAATCTTGTTGAGCTTAATGGGATGATCAATCCCGAGTAACCTTGTTTTCTCTATTTTCGTAAAAAAAATAAAACATCACTATCGCTTAAAATTATGTCGGTTGCTCAAGTTTGAAGGAAATATCCAAGGATATGTTTGGTCCTTACTTCTACGTGTAGATTATAAGGATAGCCATTAACCAGATGACTGACAGTGACCGGGGCGGTTTATGATGGGTTTTTATTCTTTCGCTTAAAATTAGTCGTTCATACTTAGTCAGAAGGACATATACTCATATGTGGTCGGTCTGGCTGATCCATTGGATCTTCAGGATAGTCGTTCACCTAAAGACTTTGACTTGATCGGGGCGCTAGAATTTAAATTTTTTTTGGGAGAAATGATATAATTTTTCAGTCTATAACTTCGTAAGAAGTTTCAAAACGGTGTTAAAATGAAAATTGATCCAACCTTGGAAAGTGATAGATAAACTGATTTTGTGTGCTTAACTGGTGAAGTTATTAGGCCTAAAAGACTCTAGAACAGTCAATGTATGTTATGGTAGCTTTCTATGGTGCGTAAAAGTAGAAGTGATACAAACTAAATCTTCTCGATTTAATGTGGAGAATCATTCTGAGTTGTGCATCTCTCCATATACATCTTTCCGAATGATAGGCAGAAAAGTGATTACCCAGTCATACACGAACCGGTGAGTGTTCTGATTCCCGCGAAGATAGTGTTATGTAATCTGCAATGATCCAGATTCGGGACTTGCAGTTGGATTAGACTTGCAGTTATATTATTGTCTTTAACTCCAAAAAAAAAAAATTGTCTATAGTTATTATTGTTAAGCCTTCTGAAGCTAATTTTATTACAAATATCTAGAAAGAGGAAAGAAAGAATATTTCAAAGTATAAGAAAGAACGGGAAGAAGACTCCGAAGATCGACGTGTGCTCATTGATTAATCAGACACTACGGGTCGAAATCAACTCGGGGTGACTTGGGGAAAGCCAAATACGCTTTTAGAATAGATAGGAGGCATCACAATCTCTCATGTGATGTCCATCTAAATTTTGAGCTTAATTGAACCTAATCCGTATCACAGAAGCGATGAAAACCATACTAAGTTTTATACCTGCCTACAACCTGTTTCTTTATGTCATAATATCGCTGAACATGGATCTATGTGATAGCCACTTAATTAGTATGATTCCTGTTCGCATCTTTTCTAAAACATGCAGGTTCTCGTCAAGACTGAAATTTGATCCCGTTTAGTCTATTAAAATTTTCATTATGTATTTGGTATTATGTTTAGACTTTTACACTTCTGGTTACTTGGTTCTTTGATCGTTATGTTTAAATCTTTTTCGGAGATTTTATCAAGCGAAGTTGACCTTTGGTCAACTTTATACGTTTCTGTTTATAAGTCATAATACGCGAACTTAACTTAACGGCGAAGTTATCAAAAGAAGCGATGTTGACCATGCGTTGACTGAGCGAAGTTAAATCTAACTTCGCCTCTGGGGTTTCTCTAAACTATATAAAGCGAAGCGGTGGTCAAACTGGTCAACTTATTTACAAACTCAAACCCTCGGAGAACTTAATCCTCTGAATCAAAATTTGTTAAAATCTGTTTTCGTCCGCGTTAAAAGGTTCGTCATGTCATTGTGTTACATAATTCTTTCGTATCAACTGGTAATATGATCCACAATGATATGTTTTGAGTCCGTTCAAGTACCAAACCCTCGTCACACTATGTCGGTCCGAGTTGAAGGCTCTTTTAGTGATAATAAGTGATTCGGCACACTAATCGCATTCCTCTTTTCGTATTGATTCTCTTTGATCGGAGATTATTAGCCTTACCTGGTTGTTGAGTATGCGCCGTTCATACGGCGAAGTTAGGGTTTGAGCGAAGTTGTCAAGTTCGCTTGTCCCTGAACATCGCTAACATTACAACTTCGCCTATTTCATGCAGGGTGAAGTTGTCATCTGTTGTCATTATGATCTGACTTGGCTCGTTTGTTTTGCAGATATGGCTGTTGTGGCAGGTGCTGGAGGCGCTGGTGGTGATGAAGGGGGAGATAATAACAGATAGTTCTTTCCGGGTCACAACTTGTATATCACTTTGGATCCGGATGCTCGTGGTATAGACGACTATCGTGAGATAATTTCATTTCTCGTTCGCTCACGTATTTTTCGTGCCATCACTACTACCCTTCCCATTTCACTACCAAATATTGAAGACTTTTGGAGAAAACTGTTGAATATGACTGTAGAGTTGATCCTCCGGTTATGCGTGCTACAGTTAACAATCAAGTGGTACAGTTCTTGGCCGATCAAATAAGGGTAGCTTTACAGTTTGGGGTTGAAACTACTGACGATCCTACTGAATTTTCGGCCAATTTCCGTAATGGTGCATTTGTTTGTATGGGGTATTAAGGACCTTTGGCAGACTCTCAGAGAAGGAAGGGGTTTTTGTTAGATCAGTGGAGGTTTCTGATGCACGTGATGATAGTGTGCGTTTCTGGTCGTAAAGCTGGTACGGATGGTATGGGTGCGACGATGCAATCGGCTATGACTTCTTTAACCTACAACAAGCCTTATAGTTTTAGCCAGATGATTTTTTATGAGATTGATCGTCAGAGACGTGCTGTTGCACGGGAAAGATTTTTGATGTATCCGAGATTTCTTCAGATGATTCTGAATCATGTAGCTCCTAATCTGCCACAACGTCGTCCTATTTCGTATATGTAAAGTGTGTCTAAGAGAATCTTTGCGCAATGTAAGTCATCAAGTGCTCGTAGAAAACCTGACCTTCGTCCGAGGCACACTGCCTTGTTTGGTTTTTTAGTGAACCCAACATATGTTGCTCCTCTGGAAGATGAGTTTATGGATCCTCCACCGCAACAGGATAATATCCCTCAACCACCTCCTGTGGTTCAACCACCACCCGTGGTACAGCAAGCACCGCCTGCTAATCCTGTTACTGCTCCAGAAGAACAAGTTGATCTTGAAGCTGCCTTTGGAGGACAAGGGTTCTTTGATATGGAACGAATTGATCCAGCTACTGAAGTTCAAGCCTTAGTAGCTGAGGTGTCAGGTGTGAATATTTCCATGGTCGCTACCTCTGTGGCGAATTCTGAGAGAACTGACTCTGATTCCTCCACTAAAGATATAGTCGAAGCACAGCAGATACTTGCCAGACAAGAAAGGATTCATGGCAAGCGTAAGAAACACTCGGATGATAGTGAATCAGATTATGAGGAGGATTTATATCGTCTGGTACGAAGATCAAAGAAGGCAAGGGTTGGTGAAACTTCAAGAGTTGGTGAAAGTTTGAGGGTTGTTCAATTTTCCCCACCATCATTATCGGGTATGACTTTGTTTCCTGCTTCTTCGACTGTCACACTGCCGATAACCACAAGTGTTCCTTTGGTGACCACTTCATCATCTTTTGGTACTCCTCCAACCATGTTTCAGTTTACAGCACCGGAGATAGTTTCCTTACCGCCTCCTACTCTTACTCTGTCGGAGGTTGTTGCTATATTTGTTGAGTTGACATTGGTTGCAACTGCGGGATTACCTGTCTCCATACCACCCATGGTTACTTTTCACCCTACCTCAAACATTCCAGCCACTTTGGGAATTCCACCGCCGTATGCTCAAGATATTTCCCATATGCGATTTGATTTTGATGCCACTTTGTCTGACTCCGAGAGAATTGCGGCTCTTGAACGGGTAGTTGCTGAACAATCATGTATCAAACTCATCCAGACACAAGCTATTCAGCGACTGGTGGCAGAAAATCAGATACAATCCTCACTTATCGTTGAACACGGTAAACTTTTTGATGCTCTTAAACAGTTTTTAGCATCTCAGGGGGAGACAAGCTGCAAGGGTGATGAATTGAGAACTAAGAAGAGGCAAGACAAAGACGATGATCCCAATTCATCGAAAGATGCAGGTGGTGAGTTGCCAAGAACTGAATAAACTATTGGGACTTCCACATCTCAGGGGGAGTCTGCTGATCCGTCAGGCGGTACAGGTGGTGAGAATGTGGTGGTTGTAGATGATGAGGAAGTGTTGGGAAATGATGATGATGAGTTAATTGATGATGTTTTAACGGTTGATGAGATTGAAAAGATTGGGGAACAAATAGAGATTGATAGTGAGCTAGAAGAAGGGGAGATTGTTGATGATAGTGTAGAGCATGATATTCCAAATGTTGATAAGGTGAACTTGAGTCAAGATGAAAGTGTGCCAGATGAGTCTGAGTGGGAAGAACAGCCGAGATGGAAAGAAGGCTGTGCTCAGTGGTTCTTCAAGACAAAGAAGCCCGCGGTACCAACAATGTTCAAGAAGAGTTACAATATCAAGGGCTACGTTGAGTCAAAGAAAGGTATCATTTGCTGGGTGTATGACGAACAGTTGAAGTTGTTTGTGATAAAGCGTTATGATGGGATTCAGTACTCTAAGAAGGCTTTGAGATCGGTTAACACTTTGCCTGAGTGTGAGGTGAAAGATTTGGCTCACTTGAGATTGATTAATAGGAGTGACGACAATATGGCTAGAATAATTTGAAAGATAGTATGGAAGGTAGCTATTAAGGAGAAAAAGTTTGAACTTCTAAAGCCTCTGAAAGGAAAGTTGGTTGAAGATAAGGAACGGGGAATGCGGGCTGACAGCAAACCCTGGATGGTGATGAAGTATAAGCCGATTCGTTGTTTGAAAGAGGTGCCGATGAAGATGATGCCCAAGGATGTGTTAAAAGATCTCAAGTAATGGTATGTTGACTGCCAGACTGCTGAAGCTGTTATGTAAGATGAGGACGAACAGGAGATTCTGAGAGTGTATGATCCCATGCACTTGGTTAATTTGTCTCAAGCTGATTTGCAGGTACTCCATGATAAGAAAATTTTCTACATTCCTGCGTGGAAAGAAGAAGCTAAGAAGTACCAGAGGGTGGTCTCTGTCTGCGTAAGACAGGTTGTTCAAGCTTGAAGACGAGTGGTACGAGATTTTTGGATTACAAGACACGAGAAAGAAGATAGAGATATGAAGCTACTGCCTAAGGGGAGTCTGTTGGTGCATGATGTCAGTAGTTCAGTATCTTGTGTTTGTTTGTGTCTGTAATTGTTTAATTTGTTTGTTTTGTGTTGAATAGTGTTTGTTATATGTTCGCCATGTGTTGGGCGAACTTGAAGGACAGCAAATTTATGACAACTTCGCCTAGTGTGTTAGGCGCAGTTGTCGAGTGTTATAAACCCATAACTTCGGCTGAGTTAGTAAAAATTTTTTGAACGATTGTTTTGTGTGATTCTCTGTATCACGTGTTGGTCTTTGCAATATATCAAGTATTATCTTATGTTCTTGTGTGTTTGCTTATATTCAAAGTACTAATTGTATTGACACTCCTATCGTATACGTTGGGATTCCGCACCCTCGTGTTACGAGATACTCATGTGTATATCCGGCTGGGAACCTACATACGACGTTTTAATACGATGTTTTATGTTATGATTAAATATGAGATTTGAATGTTTCATATCGAATGAGTGAAGTTTTATATTCAGCGAAAGGTTTTAATTAACTCTGATTTGAAGAACTGTGTTTATGAGTAAATCCGACGTCCAAAGTAGGGCACCGAGACCAGGGCCTTACACATTATCATGCTTCTCTAAACAAATAGCAAATTTTTTATTTCCAAACAAAGGTTAAGATGCCAGCTAACACAAAAACTTATGATGGAAAAGAAGATCAAGAAGATCATCTTCAGATCTTCACCGAAGCAGCTACTGCGGAAAGGTGAATAACACCGAGTGTTGTCATATGTTCATGCAAAACTTGATACGGTAAGCTGGACTTTGGTTCAACACCCTTCCACCTAGAAGCATAGCTTCCTTCCATGATCTCTACCAAAGCTTCTAAACCAACTTCATACAGCAGATAAGGTGCACCAAGGACATTGCGTTCATACACTAAATTCGACAAAAGAGCAGGAGGATATTTGAATATTCATGGAGAGATACAAAAAAGAATGCTTGAACTATAGTGGTGCTTCAGAAAAGATATGTGTTTCAAGGTATATTAATGCCATCAAAGCAAAGAAACTCGTAATGCAATTCCATGAAAACATTCCCCAAACTGTGAATGAAGCCTTTGAAGAACCGTTGCTTAACTTCAAGGGGAAGAAGCTCTGGATGACTAGGAAACACGAAAGCATGATCATGGAAACCAGAGGAAACATCCCTCGGAAGGGAAAAAGCCTCGATTCTAGTCCTTTGTCAATAAGCATATGCCAAAACACTATGAGCAAAGAAAAACAGATGAGCGAAGCTATCCTTCTCGACAACACAAACCTCATGAGAATGAGGGGCTGATATGTACTATCCTGAATAATACCTCACAAGAGATATTGACAGATGAGAAAGTTAAGAATAACAACCTTCCTCCTCCTCCATTATCCAAGCTAGCAAGCAAGAATGATGCAGATAAGTTTTGTGCTTTTCACATTGATATTGGCCATCATACCAATGATTTCTTCCGGTTGAAGAAGAGTAATGAAAATGTTGTTCAAAGTGGTGATCTAGCGCACTTAGTTAAAAATCCCAAAGATGGTAAAGGAGGTGGGAAAAAGATGTTTGGAGTGAACATGGTGCGAATATATAATAAGAGGCAACTAACGCTTGCCTGGAAACAACAAAGCATATGTTTTCTTCCCACTAATCCTCACAAAAAAGTCACGAGTCCAGTTATTGTAAAAGCTTAATTCAATGGTTTCCTCAAAATGGAGCATATATGGATTGTGGGGCAGCAACCGAGGTAATGTATGAAAGATGCCCTCTACATCTTCCTCTAGAAATCAAGAGGAAACTCCAACACACGAACAATTCCCTTAAAAGCTTCACTGGGAGAAGGTGATTCCACTTGGGAAGCTCACCATAGATTTCTGATTCAGAGATGGAGATCTTTCCAAGGTTGAGAAGCTTACATTCACGGTAGTCAGGTACCCTTCAAATTGTAACATACTTATTGGAAGGAACAGAATTGCTACTTCCAATGCAGTTGTCTCTACAGCCCATCGTATAATGAAGTTTCTGACAGTGGGAGATATAGCCACCATGGTACCAACACTAGAAGCTTTTCACATACCTGCTACTGAAGAATCATGGGAGCTTGATGAATACATAGATATAGCCTTATACAGGTGATAAGCATCAACTCAGCTTACCTTGAACAAACTATCAAAGTCAATAGTAAGCTTCCCTCTCAACTATGAGTAAACTCATAACTCTATTGCAAAAAAATAAAGATGTTATTGCATGGTGTCCAAATGATATGATAGGGGTTCCCAGGGAATTTGCTGAGCATTCCTTGAACATTTCTCCACACATAAACCATTCGCTCAAAAGAAGAGAAGCCTTGCAGCCGAAAGAAGCCTAGTTGCCTGCAACGACGTAGGCAAGCTTATTAAAGCCGATATACTTCAAGAAGGAATATACCATTCCTAGATTGAAAACCCAGTTATGGTTAAAAATTCTAACGGATCTTCGCGAATGTGTGTGGACTTCAAGAATCTCGAAAATTCTTGTCCCAAGGACAACTACCCATTACCAGAGATCGATCGGAAAGTGGATTACTTTACAGGCTTCCAGTACAATTTCTTCCTAGATGCCTATATAGTTTACCATCAGATCTTAATAAAGGTTGAAGATGAAGAGAAGACCTTTCACACCGACAAAAAAGTCTTTTGCTATACGAAGATGCCCTTTGTTTTAAAGAATGCTTGTGCTACATATCAACTATTGATCGAAAATACCTTCTCAAGCAAAACAGGAAAAACATGGAAGCTTATGTTGATGACCTGGTCATAAAGAGAAAAAACGAAGAAGCCATGATAAATGACATTGAAGAAACATTCCAAAATCCTAGAAGCATCAACATGAAGCTTAATCCAGTCAAATGCTAGCTCGGTTTCGAAGAAGATAAATTATTGGGTCATTTGATTGACAAACAAAGCATAAAAGCTAATCCAAGGTAAAAGCCGTTCTAGACTTGCACTTAAAAAAGACATAGAAGGAGGTCCAAAGCCGCAATGTTAATATTGTTGCCCTTACACGATTTCTTTCAAGATCGGTAGAATAATATTTAGCCTTCTTCAAAACTTTAAAAAACTACAATGACTACTAATACTTCCAATGGACTAGTGAGGCAGAAGATGCCTTCCTAACTCTAAAGAAGAACCTAGCTTACTTGCCTGATCTAGCAGATCCTTAAGTAGGAGAAACAATAATAATTTACAGTTCTGCATGAAGGGAAGCTACCAGCTCAGTGCCTATTGTTGAATGCAACAAAGTCCAAGTTCCGGTGTACTTCATCAGTAGGGCACTACGAGAATACGAACTTAACTACATGCCCATTGAGAAGTTAATCATCACGTTTTTTCACATAGCCAAAAGGCTAAGAAGGTAAGTCCAAGCTTACCAAATGTAAGTTGTCACTGATAAACCAATAAGGTCCATATTGGAAAATCCAAAAACCGCAAAAAGCTTAGCCAAATAAAATATTAGCTTGGGGTAACACAACATAGAGTACGAATCTAGAAAAACAATTAAGGGGCATATCCTGGCTGAATTTGTAGTTGAAGCAATAGAGGAGCCAACGCAGGTGAACGAGTTAGAGAAAGGTGAACTGTGACATTCGTCAAAATCCATTTCCAAACCCGATCCGTTTATTTTATTTTATTTCGATAAAATTCGATAGTTTGTTTATCTCATAATTTTGTATGTTTATCTCGTTTATGATTTGTAAGCTCGTAAGAAAAGTCATGGTTTGTTCGTTTAAGTTCGTTATGTTTGTTGGTTAATTAAATTAAGTTATTTCCCTTTATTGTTAAACCACCTAAACATCAAGGATCATATTGCAAATACATTAAACTTCTTTCTCCTTCTCCATGATCACTTCATCGTGAACAGCTCACCCCACCTTCTTGATATCATTTGACCAAGTTAATCAAGTAATCAGTTACAAAAAGATTATTACACCCCTATTCGATTGTGAAACGAGCGTTTTTAACCAAATCAATTTGTTTCTTTGTTTGCAATAATTGATCTTGAGTAGTACATTCAAACCATCCATTAACTTGTGATCAAAACAATTGTTATGTAATAAATTGGCTTCGTTTTTAACCACTTTCTCATTAGACGCATGGATTAGAACTCACGCATACAAGTAATTATTATAAAACTATCTCTGTAACTTGGTTTGATCTTGGCTTGACTTGGAACAACCATCAAATCTAAACCCTTCAATCCAACATAAATCCGTGTAAATGTTTTGTGATTTGGGCTCGTATTCATGTCCTAATCACTAACCCTTTATCAATTATAACTGACAGAGGGTTAACCTACCCAATGTGTGGGATCTGTATTTCTAGGGTTCATATGATTTGGGAGTTGATGTGCGTGTGGAGTGGTATGAAAAAGTGTTAGTTTTCTAAGAGGTTTTGCTTCACACAAAGTTGAGTTTTAAACTTATAAAAATGATTTTTTTTTCTTAACTAGACTACACACAAATAAGCAAGTGTACATATTTTATATGTAGTATAATATGGGTAAGAATCAAGTATCAATCCACTGATACACTTGCTTAAGTTTTACTACTAAATTGTAGTATTTATATTAACTGGAAGTGAACATCATAGTAGTTTAGGGATTAACAAGTAATTTTAAAAGAAATTTAAAGATATAAATAAAAGACAATATTTTTGGGTTTTTATATTTTTATAGAGATGATCAAGGATAAAAGCGTACCATCCTGGTTAAAACTCAATTAAATGTGGGAATAACACCTTATTTCTAAGTCATGTTATTCCATGATAATTAAAGAAAGAGATATGTATAACTTCATGACCTCCACAAAAACATCATTGTATGAAAACAAGTGGTTTATATTAAGTATTCATAAGAAAACTTACCATAAATATGAGACAATCCCGTAATTAACATGTATTAACTCACGCAACTCTTGGATGATTATAGAACTTTATAATAACCATCCAAGAGTTGTTTATAGTAACCTAAGTGAACTTTCATTAATATTTTAGTGAAAATAGCCTTTGTTTTATGCTTGAAATACCAATTAAGGTTAGTTAAGTTGTAAAGGATCAACCTTGAATTAACAAATGTTAACCCACACAACTCTTGGATAATTATACAACTTTATAATTACAATCCAAGAGTTTTTACAATAGATTATGTTGCATACTCACTTGACAAGTAATCAACCAATTTTAGTGGATTAACATCAACATTCCGTTTACACATCATTACCGACATCCCCATTTTAAAGATGATCAATTATTAATAATACTCCATTCGATCCATTTTTATATTAGGATTTTTGTTTTATCAACCAAGCCCTTACAAGAATAGAAGTTTTCCAACTTATCATCAAGTTTGGTACTTGGTTTTTCTTTTAAGGTTTATTTTATCCAAGGCCTCACAAAAGTGGCAGTTCCCTGACTTATAGTTAAGCTGGGCTCTGGGTGTATTTTTTAAGAGTGTTTTAGCATTCCTCATTAGGTGATAATTGCATCATAACTTTTACTTTTTATAAACCAATTACATGTTTAACTAATAATATTAAACTTAGTTAAGATTCATTATAAACCAAGATGATATTATGAAAGTTTAGCCAATACTAGGCATAATGTTATATATCAAAGTAATTGACACAAACATGATCAAATTAAACCAATCTAACCAATTTGGATTACTAATCTTTGATGCAAAGGACTTCTTCCAAAAGCTTAATCTCCTTAATCTTCAAAATGTGGATGGATGGGATAATTACCTTACTAATTGTGGTGAAATGAGGTGGGTGAAGTGTATTAAGTGTTCTTCAAGGTGTGTTGAATGTGGTGGATTAACATTAAATTTATAGGCTTAGCAGGGCCCTCAAAATGGCTCGTGTAGACATGGGCACGGTCGTGTTGACCATTTTATCTTATTGTATCAAATGCTCGTTGTCATAAAGTATAGCCAGATAGATAACATGACATGTGTTGAGCCTGGAATGACCATGTTGAATTAGGAAGCTTCTATTTTTATCTTTTTCTCTTGTACAATCAACAGAGGGTGTGTTGATGTCAACATGGCCCGTGTTTTAGTTAGTTTTGTATTTCACTCTTGTACTTTCAACATGGGGTATGTTGGTGTCAACATGGGCCACATTGTGACTTCTGAATTTTGTCGTTTCCTCGTATGCTTGTGCCATTTCCATGTCTTGCTTCACCATGGGGTGTGTTGAGTTGGTTTTCACAAATTTTCTCCATTTTTCTTCGTATATCAGCTAGTTTTATTCTTTAAGGTTATGTTTACCTAGAAATAGAAATTATAAACATCAGTAGTTATTCATTCTAATATTATTGTTGATATTATGCTATTATGGAGTTATTTTAGTGTTGAAAACTTGTATAAATTTATATACATCATGGGTTCTGCATATTGTTATTAGTTATATAATCGAAATTGTATTTGAAACAAGTATATGCATTGGCCTGATGGCCAACTGTAACACCCCGGCTAAAGCGGAAACGCCTGAGTGTGACGTACAGATTTCTCAAAATACATGTGACACTATTAAGTGACAATATTATCATTAATTAATTTAAACATCAAGTACATAAGTTTGTAACAAGAAAATACAAGGAAAATACAAGAACAATTAACAACTTGTCCATTTATTAATATAACCTAAGTCCTAGTGTTTTCTCCGTCTCACCATCTAATGAACTACAGCATATATATAAAATAAAGTAAACTAAATGAATAGTTTGTGACTTCACACAAGTTTTGATATAAGTACATAAAAATCATACAATTCGATGAACAACTATAAATGAGCAAGTAAGGTCCTTTCCAGTTGTTACAACCAACGTACTCGGATAAGCGCAAGTAAGGTGCTTTCAAGTTGGGAATGCGCACCAACGTACTCGGATAATGAGGCCCTTTTCCACTCATAACAACAAATGTCTTGAGCGCAAAGGGGGGCGTATGATCATACTATCTTGAAGTAATCCATGTGCAAGTAATATTGAAGTAATCCATGTGCAAGTAATGTTGAGCAAGTACATGTAGCGAATTGTAGTTTGTAAATAATGAATAAATAAAATGTAATTTGGATAGGATATATATGCTACCCCCAAAAGTAGTAAAAGAATAAAAAGGGGGTGTGAGAAACTCACCTTAAAGATTGAAGACAACTTGAAATAATAAACGAAAGTGAGTTAACAAACCGAAGCGATCGAATCTCAAGAAACTATAAGTAATAACGAAGATACAAAATTAAGGACAGGCTAACAGGATTGTAACGTTTAAAGAATACTAAATTAAACGCATAAATAATAAGATAAAAACAAGGAAAGGATAAAAAGGAAAATGAAATACAAAATCGGTTTTTGCACAGCAAACGGTTCTGTTTTGTTTAAGGTATTTAAAATATCAAACCATTTTATTATAAATCAAGACCTTCCAGTATACTAAATTAAATATCTTTGAATAACTTTCATTCAGAAAAGTTTTACAAATTCGTAACCTAAATAGGCCAAAACGGCCATGTAAATCAGAGGGTACGAATCTGCGCACTGTTTATAAAATATTGAATGCGAATTCATACAAATGAATTAAAATGCGTAAAAATAGTTTTTGGAACCGTATTTCAACTAAGGGTACCATGGAATCTCGTATTGCACTTTTTCTATTTGTTATGAACAAGATATGTCTCTTTCTTTGATAGCTGTATTTAATGTCAAAACTGAATTATTGCTAGAAGCAATATTTTAACAATTTCGAAAATAATTTTGATGGAATAAAATTATGCACTTTTTTGGATATGATTATATAACATTTATGAGCTTATATCATCAAAAATCTTTGGGTCCTTTGAATAAAAAATTAAAGATTCAAAACAGATAAATAAAGATGTAAGAACGTTTCAAGTGTGACCTTTATGTAATCGATCATCTCCTCATGTTCTTTGTCTCATCCACCCTATACACCATGGTGTATGGATTATCTGGATTCCTAGACATGATTGTGTTATGGTCATGTGACCATTTGATTAACTCATATGAACAAGAATTAAAATAAATAGAAATAAGTTGAAGAAGACTTGAATAATTAAAATCCTACATTTGAAATGAAAAAATAAAGAAATAATTCTCTTGAACTTATCAAAGAGTGGTGTAAAGAATGATAGGGGTGGGAATGAGTTCTTAATTATACTAAAATGAGGATGTTACTCTTAAGAATATTTTAATGATAAAATTGATTATGAGAGTGCTTTGGGGAAGGAGGTTTGACCAAAATTTAAATGGTGTAGGAAGATATTTTCTATTTTTTAAAAATAAATAACTTTAGGTAAAAATAAAGGTGACATAATTAAATTAAAAGGATGTACTTTTGTTATAAATCAATAATGTTATTTATGTGATATTTGAATAAGAAAAAATCACGAGTGTTATAGTTTTTATTTATATATATAAATATATATTAGTAATTATTAATATTATTAAATAACTTTAGGAAATAAAAACTACTACGTACGAAATATGTAACATATGAGTATTTTAATTAACCGATCACATCAAAAAATTAAAAATGGGTCGGGTTTCGGGTTTTAAATTAACAAATGTTACACCAACGCATTTTTTGTTAGTCTTTAGTTCAAGGTGGGCACGGGTACGTCCCTGCCACTTATTTTATGTTGCACTTTAATTTTTGTTGTTTCGGTAAGTGAGTATATAGATTTTTGTTGATAGTTAAACCAAAAAAGGTGTTGACTCTTGTGATTTTGTTCTCTTTGCGTGTCATGGGGACCTAGGTTCAAACCTCCTCATGCCTATTTTTATTATTACTTTTTTTTGTCTTATTGTTACAAACAAAAACGACACTATGTCGTATTGTTAAACCCAACTTCGGCCATTTATGGAAATTGTCATTTATAGTTGTTTGGGTTTATCAAAAAAATATTTTACGTTCGCAACACAATTTCGTTTGTTAAATCGTTTATAAAATTATTGTATGAAAACCGTTAAATAAACTAGTTGATGTTATATCGTTTTAGTAAATTCTAAACGTAACTTTAGAAAACAATTCTTATAAAATATAAACCAATGATGAATGATTCAGTTTTATTTTGAAAATATAAAATGTTTTCGAACTTTTATTACTTAAGAATATTATTACATGCTATTTTATTATCATTTATTATATTTATCGAACCATTTTCATTATATATTTGTCGAACCATTATCCTTATTTAATCAAATCCCCAAATTCCACGCATGAAACCTAAATCCCCATAAATTGTCTTATATTTTTTTATGTTAGTGGTTTACTCTAGTCTTTATATATATGTTTAGGAAGATTAGTTTGAGAGTCACCTAACTGTTCACTCGAATCGTTTGTTGTTTATCCTTGTTTTCAAGGTGAATATCATACCCTTTTTCCACTTTTACAATTGGGGGGTAGCATGCATTACCTACTATCAAACCCCACATTTTTATTTTAAGTTACATATTACAATTCAAACCCATGTCGTGTGTTACATTACATGCTTTATGTTTATGTCCCATTATGTGCTTCTTTTATTTTTTTGCTCAATTCGTTATTGTATTGGCTCAAGTATACCTCAAACACAATTTGTATGATCATAGCTTACTCATATACATTTGGCTTTGTGCTATCGACAATGAATACACATAGATTTCATTTATCCATTCTCAATAATGGATATACATTTTATTTATTTATTTTCACATACTTGTAAATGCTTGTAATTACACGCAACGTGTGAATTGTCGTTTTTCACTATATATACATATTACAAAACATATGTTTACTCACCAACTAATTGTAGTTGACATATATTTTCAAGCATGCTACAGGTACACTTAAGCGACTTTTGATTCAAACCAAGATAGCGTAGTTTATACCGATAGGATATTACAAATAACAACACTTAATATTGTGGTTGTTCTTTTCATTATTTTATAAAAAGTTTGATATGCGTGTGCTATGATATGAATAAATATAAATAAATATTTTTCACCATAACAGTGCTTACGAGCTTATGAGTATTTTGTTGGTACCATCTAGGTATATTCCGCTTAAAGTTATGGTGTTACAGATTGGTATCAGAGTCGTAACTATAAGATA
This sequence comes from Bidens hawaiensis, assembly GCF_021521415.1. Lineage (NCBI taxonomy): Eukaryota > Viridiplantae > Streptophyta > Magnoliopsida > Asterales > Asteraceae > Bidens > Bidens hawaiensis. Next base: position 17,299 of record NW_027497112.1, on the reverse strand, counting down.
AGTGGTTAGACGTACCGACCTAGTATAGTTATAGTTTATTTTAAGGTCCTAAATTGCATGTATCCCTATGTGTTATGTACCCGCACTTTTATTTAGATTTCATTCATTCGCTCGAAAATGAATACACATCAACTTCATTTATCCATTCTCAATAATGGACACATTTTATTTATTTCTTTTTCACATACTTGTAAATGCTTGTAATTACACGTGATGTATAAGAATTTATACATCTTTTCAGCACTAAAATATCTCCAAATAAGCGTAATATCGGCAAATATATCAGAATAAATAACCACTAATGTTATTAATTTCTATCTATTGGTAAATATAGCCATTAGGAATAAAAGGTTATGATATACGAAGAAAATAAAGATAAATGATGAAAATAGACTCAACACACCACATGGTGAATCAAGACATAGTCATGCTTAGAGCATATGAAGTAAAGACAAAAATCTGGAAGCCAAAACATGGCTATGTTAACCTAGATACACCCATGTTATCAAGAACAAGAGGAGAAGACAAAATACAAGGTTCTGAAGCAAAACAAGGCCATGCCATCAGTACAAGAGAAAAGGACAAAACTTGATGAAATTGGAACTGTTGTGGACTCAACATGGTCGTGCCTTGCTTAACACGGTCGTATTAACCCATGTTGTACTAACTGATGATGAAACATTTAATGCAACAGGAAAAAAGTCACCACGGTTGTGTTATGCTTAACACGGCCGTGCTAAGGGCACCTAGACAAACTATAAATTTAATGTTCATCTCCTTCATTCAATACGCCTTCCAACCTCATTTACTCCACTTCAACCACCTCTTTTCACTACCATTAATAAGGGAATTAATCCCATCCATCCAACCCTTGAAGATTAAGCAGATTAAGCTCTTAAAATAAGTCATTAGCATCAAATATTAGTCATCCAAATTGGTTAGATTGTTTCAATATAATAATGTTTGTATCTATTACTTTGATGGTTAACTTTATGTCTATTATTGTCTAAACTTACATAGTATCATCTTGGTTATTATATGTTAACTAAAGTTCAATAATGATAGTTAACATGTGATTGGTTTTTAATAAGTAATGGTTATGTTGCAATTATCACTTGATGAGAAATTTTAAAATAATCTTAAAAGATACCCTAAGTGCCAAGCTTGACGATAAGCCAAGAAACTGCTAAGTCTTGTGAAGCCTTGGCGAACCCTAAAATAGACACCAAGTATTGAGCATGATGACAAGCCGGGGAACTGCCACTCTTGTAAGGGCTTGATTATTAAATTGATAATCCTTTAATGAGCCGCCAAGTTCCGAGCTTGATGTTAAGTCGAGGAATCGCTATTCTTGTAAGGGTTTGGTTTGGTAAAAAAACATGAATCTTAATATTGACATGGACCAAGTGGAATATTTGTAGAAATTAATCATTTTAAATTGGACTTATCAACAATTTTTTTGGAGACGAATTGTTGATATTCACCCACTTAATTCGGTTAATTACTCGTTGAGCGAGTGTGTAACATAACCTATTTTAACAACTCTTGGGCGGATATTACATGAGTTCTATAATTGTCCAAGAGTTGTCTGGATTATGATTTGGTAATTCAAGGTTAATCCTTTACAACTCAACTAATATTAATTGATATTTTAATTATAATACAAATATTATTTTTATAAAGTATCAATGACAATTTACTTAGTAATTTAAGGGATTGTCTCATCTTTAAAGTGAGTTATCTTATTAATATTTAGCATAAACCATGTGCTTACATAAAATGATGTTTTAGTGGAGGTCATGAATTTATGCATATCTCTTTTTTTAATTATCATGGAATAACATGACATAGGAATAAGGTGTTATTCCCACATTTAATCATTATAACAAGTTAATATCACAAGTTTACTAATTCATTAAGTTAAGAGGAGACTAAACCAAGATGATACAATTTAATATTTGATCTTCTATCTAAAAATAAAAACCCAAAACTATTGTCTTTTAATTTATGTTTTTAATTTCTGCCTAAATTTGTTTATCAAAACCAAAACTATTATGATATTCACTTCCGGTTGAAATAAATACAACGATTTAATAGTAAAAATCAAACAAGTTTGTCCGTGAATCGATACTTGGTTCTTACCTTTACTTTACTATATATATGATAGATAAACTTGCATATTTGTGTTTGGTTTAGTTAAGATAATAATCATTTATTTAAATTTAAAACTAGACACTGTGTGAAAAAACCTTTGAAAAACTTAACACTTTTTCTACTACTTCCACATCGCGTCTAGAAGATTCGAACCAAATATCATTGTGTGATTCATATGAGTAAAAATTCAAACAAAAAATCGAGTCTAAAAAACTTTTATAAAAATTCATCGTGTGTCCTCGGGTTTCACCATACCATTTAAAACTAGATATTGTGTGAACAAATCTTTGAAAATTTAACACTTTTTCACCAAAACCAACATGATCTTCACTTCTGGTTAAATAAATACAACGATTTAGTAGTAAAACTCTATAAGTGTGTCCGTGGATCGATATTTGGTTCTTACCTATAACTTACTACATGTACGATAGGTACACTTGCCTATTTGTGTGTGGTTTAGTTAAAATAATAATCAATTATTTAAATTTAAAACTAGACGTTGTGTGAACAAACCTTTGAAAAACGTAACACTTTTTCTACTACTTCCACATCGCATCAACATGCAACATGCGAATTGTAGTTTTTCACTATATATACATACTACAAAACTTATGTTTACTCACCAACTACTTGTAGTTGATAGATATTTTCATGCATACAACATGTACACTTGGCGATTTTTGATTCAAGCGAAGATCACGTAGTTTCTACCGATAGGATATTCCAAATAGCAAAACTTAATATTGTAGTTGTGCATTTCATTATATTATAAAAGGTATGATGTGCATGTGCTAAGATATGAATAAATATAAATAAATATTTGTCATCATAATAGTGCTTACGAGCCTATGAGTGATATGTTCGTACCACCCGGCCGTATTTCGCTTAAAGTCGGGGTGTTACAAATTGATTTCAGAGCCATAACTATAAGATAAGTGGTTAGACGTAACGACCTAGTATAGTTATAGTTTATTACAATGCGCAAAATTGCATGTATAACGTATATGTTATGTGTCCACATTTTTATTTAGATTTTTATTGATTCACTCAAAACTATATTTATAATATTTTATAGTATCTCATGTACACATACCCACACACCAACTTAAAGGCTTATTCCTAAGCAATTTCTTAATCTTTTGTATTTGTTCCAACGAATTTGTGTTATTTAATTTAATAATTCGTGTTTCAATATTTCTATTTTTCACTCTGCTTAAAGATGGTTTTACGTGACTGGTATGTAGTAACTGGAAGGGGGACACACTTTTCGAACCCTTTTCACTAAGGTTTTAAAACCTAAGGATAAGCAATGCGCATAAATCTCAATCAACTGCAGGACTAGGTTGCTTACCAGGAGGGTTCGAAAAGGGTGGTGAAACTTATTAGGCCAACGCTCACACCAAACGTGATACGATCCACCACCTTAGGTTGTCAAACGTTTTTCTTTATGAATCGAAAATGGTTACACTCCTACTTGTAAAATTGCATACAAGTCATGGTGATTCATGCGACGTCTTATTCCAAGATTCAATGTTTATATTATGGTTTTAATTGAAAACTTGAAATGTCATGGTGATACATGAACACTCAATTTTTAATTCTATTTCCTTGTTAATGTTAAGTGGGTATTGGATATTTGAATTTTAATCTTGTTTGATGTAGTTTTCCCTTAAGGCTAACTTGATTGTTGTTGGAATACGAATATCCATGATGGTTCATGGATACTCCAACGACAATATTGCATCATGTGAATTTCGTTTTCAAAAACATTTACGTAATTCAAAGAGTAGTTTACGTTATATAAATATAAAAATTCCATCTTTGATTCAGTAATTTATACTTACGTTCCACGTCTCATGAATATTTTCCCGATTTGAAACATGACTTCCCGATTTCCTTGTCGATGTAAAGTCCCGAATCTGGATCACTACAATGCAATATCAAACAAACACGTGATTGATCGGAATCCAAACACATGATGAATCAAGAAATAGATGAAAAGAACACAAACACGAGATTCAAAGCACACGTTTATTTAAACTTCAGGTACTTAATCCCACAATATAAAACCGATACTCTCTTAGAGAGAATAATATAAAGTGTCTAACCTAACAAATGATAAAACCATAACTTATGTAGGTTAGTACAAATCACACAGGCCAAGCCCAATCTAAACCCAATACTCGTCAAGCCCACCAAAAGCCATAGGGATTTCGGTTCACATTAAACAACTCCATAAATTCTATACAAAACATAAACCACAAAATAAGTCCTAACAATCTCCCCATTGGTTAATTGCTTTCGTTTATCACGTCTTGCCAATAAAAATGTAACAGCTTCTCTTAATACTTTGAAGATTGAATAAAATCAATACGTTGTCTTTTTGAGGTTATCGGTGCGTTTGGTCTTTAAGCTTCATGTGGTCCGCCACCCTCGTCCTGTTTTTGCTCAGCCTTACGGTTTCAGCCCCATGAACCCGGTTTTTGTTCGCCATCTTCATCACCCATGCAATTGAACCCTTCGCATTTTCAACCTCAGCCTTCTTTCTTGTCCATTTTGACCCCATGCACCACAAGCTTTTTCAGGATCCTTTACACTCTTTACAACCCATGTTGATGTTAAACCTGTTATCTTCTTGGAATCATTTCTTTTTGCTCGTCTTTACATTGCACTTTTGGAAATCTCGCAAAATGATAACTTCTGTTCCTCTTGGAGTTGTATTATCTTCACTCTTCTTCCAAAGAGAATCATCCAAAACTTCATATGATTAACCCTCATATGCAACATACAATCAATGAAACACAACTAGATTACATTCATCATATAAGGTTCTCGGTCAACCTCAAATAAATTTGGTCAACCAAAAACCAAAATTCATCAACATGCAAGAATTCTCGGTTTCTGAATCAATTTAAAATTTTCAGAAAATCAAACCGAAACCTTATGCAATCGGGAAGAACGACACTAATCATGTCAATAGTGCAATAATTTGAGCGTTCTTACATTCGATGAAGAACCAATAAACTTTGATGATGTATAAAGAATATAAGGATGATGATGTAGAACAGAAAACTTATATTGGAACATAGTGAGTATGAAGATGATAATAAAAGTGAGCATGAAAATGATGATAAATAACCAAGACATTTATAGAGGGTTAAAGAAACTATAGAGACTTCGGTTTTGGAGAGAGAATGATTTTAATTTTGAAAGAATGATTTGACATTTACACTCCCCAAAAATCTTTAAATCATGATTAATTGATACTCAAGAGCTGAAAATAGATCTTTTAGAGATCTCGGTCAATGTGGCCATAACAACCACTACAAACAATTCAACAATTTAAACCTTTTTTTAACAAAACAATTCTCATAACGTACATGCTTCGATGATGATAAAAAATTTTAAAAATAAGAAAGAAATTAAATTAAACTCAAGACAAAAAATTAACTCTTAACAAACACAAGCATTTTACAACTTGGTGGACCTTTTGGGATCAAATGTTCTGGCTTCAATCAAGGAACACTTTTCAGCACACGCATACTTTGTAAGATCTGGTCCTTCGTCGTTATTGTTGTTCACTTCAACACATGCCTTAATACTTACTTAGTGAGATAAGACCAGACACAGTTTAGGTTTACATGATCTAGTGGGACTCACACTTAAAAGTCTATAAACCAATTCACCATGTTTCATTTATAGTTTTACCAGATTGGGATACCCGAACTTTTACCGGACCGGGTCACCCCAACTTGACTCCAACCCCCTGTTGCTGGCAAAAAAAAACTTTTTGATGACATAGCCACGCAATACGAACTTACATGTCTTAAATTCGAGGTGTTTAGGACTTATAATAATGCCCCACCTCTGTAGTATTAACTTTAACCACTTAAGTTTGTAAATTTTTTATTAAGTTTTGGTTGATTTTAACACTTTTAGAATCTTTAATGAACTGCCATACTTAAAATTTTGCATTTATTTGGCTAACCAAACACCAGTGGGCTTGTGTGTGACCCAACCTTTCATTCCTTTCCTTACGCAAGACTTAGTTAAATTTACAAGACCGTATGATGTGTCCCACATAGAACAAGTTCATTTAGGTTCCAACAAGTCAACGGTCAGACCGACTTTTCATTCTCTTAGGTTGAGCCTACTGACACATAGATTATAGAGTCTGTCTGTTTATGGTACAGTACCTTACGTGTGTTGATCTTACTGTTCACACGAAGATTCTTATCACTTCCCAATGCAACGAGAACAATTTTTTAACAATTTTTTTAGATATATTAACAATAAAAGCACACGCACACTAGTTTTGTATTTTTGCCTTTTTCTCCCCCTAAATTTGTGCTAAGAAAAACTTGTATATACAAATTTAAACTCAAAAATCAATAATAAAAAAAGCATTTTAAGGAACCCTACAAGCACATTAAACCGAGATGTACCAACGTGTTTATTAAATAAGTTCGCCACATTATTATCAGTGTGGACTTGTTTAATGAATCAATTTTTCTTCGTAGCAATCCCTGCCACAAAGCTGAGACACGCTTAACAGACTGTGTTTCAAATCAGGGACATAGTTCACATTGTCAAACTTTAGCGCACCTTTAGTTACAGTACCCTTCTGAGTGATATTTCCCTTCTTTCCTCCCGCAAAGGACACATACCCTCCATTAATGTTTTGAATGTCATGAAGTTGGGTGATGTCTCATGGCATGTGCCTGGAACAGCCACTATCAACATACAATGGTCTTATGATAATCCTTCATAGTTGTTCCTACACAAAGTGCGGGATTAGTTAGATTTAGGTACCAAGTCCATCGTGACACTGGGTAAACCTGAAGTATCTGTACATGACACATGTTGCCATGTCATGTCTTCCTTGTTTTCATATAAATATGTAGAGTTAACACAAGAAGATTTAAGGAATGGTCCATTATAGTTTTGGGCAACCATATGTAATTAGGTTTGAGCACGTTATGATCAACGCAGATGGTTTTTCTAACTTCGACTTTGGGAACAGATGAAGAACAAATTCTTGGCCCCTTGCCGACTTCAGACTTGGGTTTGCTTTGGAGCCAAACTAGATCTTTTATTAGGTTTCTTTACCATTCTTGGTTTATGATGTCATCTGCATGTTTACAGATGTTCCAGTCACCCTCAGAGGAATTTTCCTTGGAGGGTTTTCTGTTAAATTGAATTTGAAACCCATTCCTAGGCATACTCCTTCTGCTTCATCCATAATAAGGAACATATGGACGATATGGACAATTTCTTGCTATGTGACCGGGAGTTCCACAGTAGTAGCAAGTTTGCTTCTTTAAATGAAAGCCATTGCTATTATCGCCTAGTCTTATATGTTTGTATGAACCTGCTTGATCTTTATTAACATGTTCCTTATTAGTTGCTTTACCGCAAGAGCATTTACAAGTATCACCTTCTTATATAAATTTTGGAGCAACATATTTATTAGTTTTCATAGGTTTACCAACATTATTATCAGTCACGCCAATAGTAAAAGTAGTAACAGAAGATTCAAACACAGTTTTTGCTCTTAAAAACAAAGCCCACACCATCAGTTTCAAAGGAACCAGAATCACAAACAGTTTTAATTTGTTTATTTATTGAAACAAGTAAATAATCTTCGTCCTATAATGACCACTCTTCAACTAATACTTCATTTCCACGTGAAGAAGAAGCATTAGAATCACCCCTATTCAAAAATACAAGCTCATGGGTTTGAGGGAGCCCTTTCCCACAGCATCATCTGCAACCTTTTTACCATATTGCAAATGTTGTACCCTTTCTTCTTCCTCTTTTGTTATAGGAAGAATGTATAATTATGTTGGGAGGATGGAACTTTGTTAAACCCAAGACTTGCACCCTTATTGTCCTTAAATTTCAATTGATGTTCAATTATATTTTCAACAACTGCGCTAGACACATAACATTTCTTAAAATTGAAGTTGGTATTCTAAAATTTATCATTTAATTTTGCAATTTCTAATTTAGATGCGACTAGATCAGCAGTTAAAGTTGCTATTTTCTATTTGACATCAAGATAGATTCAACACTGTTGACTTAAATAAGCTTTTAGTTTAGAGATATCTTTTCGTTGAGCTTCTATTTTTTCTTTATATTTTATCTCATGAGCCTTGTAGGTGTTATTGGCCATTTGAACATCCTCCATTCGTCTTAAGGTGGTTTCATTCTGAAGTCTATACATTTCAACTTTATAGGCACATTCAGAAGAACATAGTTTAGTTTTTACGTGGTTGGAAATTGGAGTAGAAGTTACCATGAAGGCAAATTGGAGTTCCTTCATCAGATCTTTAATCTGGTTTTCCTCTACCACATTTTCAACTTGAGCCAAATTAACCAATTCCTCTCCCAAGTTGAGTGCCTTCATCTGATCCTCCCATCCAAACTATTGTAAAACCATAGCATTCTCATTGTTCAACCCAACTCCTCCACCTTGCGCCACTGGTACCATGGCCCTTTCTCCATTCGGTTCCTTGGCAGGATTTGTGCACACACAAGCAAAGTGATCGGGCTCGTGAAATTTGTAGCACCGTATTTTCTTTTGTCAAATCCCACCCTTTTGTTGTTGGTGATAGCCTAGTTATTCTTACAAGTCTTCTTGGTGAAGTTCTTTGCCCTGAATAAGACAATGGCCATTTTCCAAGAAATATCCATCTCCTTAATGTCTTCAGGATGAATTTGATCCAATTCAGCAAACACAACCAGCATGACAATGCCACCAGCAAGTAAAGCATTGCAGCAGTTCATAAAACCTACAATCAAGGTGATGTTCTCCTCAGCTTCCTTAAAGATGGAGGGAATCTGAGAGGCAGGCTTGGCTGAAGAGGCCTTGGGTGAAAAAGCATTAGTATTGACATATGCCTTTGAGGGTGTTGAGGAAAACTGGCTTGCTGTGGATCTTGATCCGCTTGTTCCATCTTGAGCAGAGAAGGCAGTATTGGTGGATGGACTATAACCAACAATGTTATAAGAGCTAGCATGATTTATGTCATGTTGTTGGTCATCCATATCATATCATATCATATCATATCATATCATATCATATCATATCATATCATCATATCATATCATATCATATCCGTTAATAATGGCCTTCATCTCATTGATAGTTAGTCTAGCTAGGTCCTTTGTTTTCTTGATCAATGCCACATTCAAATCCCAGCTTTGAGGAAGAGAATTCAGCAACTTCTGATTGACCTCAAGAAGGGTTAGCTCAATCTTAGCAGATCGCATCTTGGTACGGTCTTGGTGAATCTTTGTAATTGAGTAAAAAGAGATTCACTTAAGACGTGGTTGAACATACTGAACTTCTATTTTAGCATATCTCGTCTACTCTACTGCATATCCTCATTTCCCTCAAAATTATCTATAATGGCTGCCCATAGCTCTTTAGCCGACTTTGCATCTCGAAGACCGATAGAAATATCTGGCGATAATGCTATAGTAAGAGTAGAAAAGGCTCTCTCATCATCTTATACCAGAGCAAAATCTTCATCTGATTTGGGAACCACGGTCCTCTCATTATTGTCCAACGTATAGGTCACCATAGTTGGACCTCTTAGAATGCTTCTCCAACCCTTGGAGTCTTTCATCTTCATGCATCTTTCAAAAATGTACTTCCACTCATCGTACCCATCAGCAGATAATAGACGAGGAACACGAGTGGTGGTACCCATCACGGAATCAAGTTCCTGATGAATATTGGTGCAAACTATATATTATCCTTTGATTCCATTTTAGCCGAAAACCCACTAATTAGCTGAAAACACGGTGAGACGAGTAGATCTAGCCGAGAACCCTTAACTGAGAACTAGTAACACCGAGAACACACCTAGAACCTTTGAATTTAACCAAAAACCCAGACCTGAGCCGTAAACAATTGCTGAATAGAAACTCAATTCCGAGATCCTTTGTCACCAAGTACTATGCTTTACCGAGAACTCGGTTTGACTTGACCAATACTTCAAAGCTTCGATAAACAAGGAATTTCGATATCTTTGAATTTTTGAAAAGATTTGAGCACATCTTATCTCAAATTTCCAAATGGAAAATCCTAATAACACAATGAATATCAGTTCTTCGTGTTCTTCAGTTTTCATCATACGTCAACAATCAACCGAGCAAAACACCCAAATCTTTGATTTTAGCACCTTCAAAAATCCAAAAAATCCATTTCTTGAATTCGTTGATATCTCAACCGAGCTTAGAGTAGGTATATAGGCATCGATAACACTTGTGAGTCCCAAATCTGGATCACTACAACGCAATATCAAACAACCACGTGACTAGGTGGAATCCAAACACACGATGAATCAAGAAATAGATGAAAAGAACACAAATACAAGATTCAAAGCACACGTTTATTATAAACGTCAGGTACTTAATCCCAAATACAAAATTGTTTACGCTCTTAGAGAGAATAATATAAAGTGTCTAACCTAACAAATGATAAACCATAACTTATATAAGTTAGTACAAGCCACACATTCCAAGCCCAATCAAAACCCAATACTCGTCAAGACCACCAAAAACCATAGGGATTTTGGTTCAAATTAAGCAACTCCATAAATGTTATACAAAGCATAAACCACAAAATAAGTTCTAACAATCGCCGTGCTAGAAACTCAAACCATAGAATGACAGCTCAAATTACCAACAATTGATCGTTGTGATTCCAACTATGATGACCCAGATTTACCAGAATCTCAATGCTAGTATAAACTCAACTTCTTCAGGTTCCAACACCAACACTTGTAACTTCAAGGCTTTCACTAATGCGAAACCGCCCAAGTTAGATGGCTCATAAGGTGCCACTGTCCTATTACAGTGGTACAAAATTATGGAGTACATTTCCATATTGAATCTCCCAATGAGAATAAGACATGATTCACAACAAGTGTCTTTGAGAAAGGAGCCCTCATTTGGTGGGTTAAGGAAAAATCAACTCGTGGTCGGGAGGTCGCCATGGCCATACAATGCAACGAGCTCAAAGAAATCATGACCAACAAGTTATGTCCTCCTAATGAACTCATGAACCTCGAAGTCGAATTTTGGAATCTCAAACATGAGATTGGTGACAATGTAGCTTAAACCGCTCGCTTTAATGAGCTCACCCTCCGGGTGCCGCTTCTCGTTTCCCCATTAACCCATGTCATTGATAAGTACATTAAGAGCCTCTCGATGCAAATCCAAGACTCCCTAACCTTGTAGCAACTTTGTCTGATAATCATGTTAAATCCAGTACTTTAACGTGTAAAGGAACCGAAAAGAATACCGATTGGGCTGTGATCGAACTTTTTGATGAGGTCAAGGCCCAATCCTCACCAAAACCCACCAACACCAACTACAACAATAAGAACAAACACAATCACCAGAAATATGCTATGACCAGCCCAATCCCTCTTCAAAACCATCATCCCCCAACTTACCAAAACTATGCCTTAACCAACCCACCTCACACTCATATTACCCAAACCCAGCCCAACAAAAAGTTATACACGGGGACTCACCCCTTGTGTGATACATGAAAACAACACCATCACACCACCTCCGCATGTCGCTAATGTCTAAATTGTGGTAGTTTAGGTCACCTTATAAACTTTTACCATGAAATTATGCGTACCCAACCAAACCAACCCCCCCCCCCCCAAACAATTCTCACAACCCAACTCCCAACCATTTGTGCATCCCATTGCACAACAATTTACCACCAGAAGCGTATGCTAAAACTATGCAGACCCAAATCATCTTTGCAATGCATTTCCACCTATTTATGGTAACCAACCCCAAGCTAATAAAATTAAAGTATACTGAACCCAAGTTAGTCAAGACAATTATACTCAACTGCATCAAACTCAACTCACCCAAACTCAACCTATTCAAAGCCAACCGAATCAAATCAAACAAGCATATCAAATAACCCAAGCTCCACCTTCACCTGTTTTTAACCATAGGGGTCTGTCGCCTCTTAGTGACAATCCCTATCCATAAATACATGTGTCGAGACTCACCAATCAACCAAAGTTTAATTTCACAGGGCTAGTACGAATTGTACTTTCTTTGATTACATTTTTATTCAATAATGGTCCATGTAGTAAAATTTCAATAATGTTAATAAAGTTGATTTATTTCATTCAGATGTCAATTTCTATTTTGATCATTTATATTATAGGAAAAACAACTACGTTATGTTTGTGTTAACTAGAGACAAAGGAAATCATGGTTGCATATGATATCCATTGCACCGACTATCTATAACCGACTACACAAACATGGCCATCGAGGGTAGGCTTAATAGTATAAATCGGAATCATTATGTAATAGAATTGGTACTCATAATATTGTTTAACCGTCTTGAGAAAATCTCTCTTTCATGTATGTGTTGACGCTTGTGATATTCAACCCCAAGATGCAAATCCCAAATCCCTTCCAACCATAAAACTTGATATTACTCTTTACATGAATTAATATCACAAGGAACCTTGCGGAACAACGTGTTTTCCAAAGAATTTGTGTTTACGTTTATCTAGTAATATGATTATTTATATAGTTGTTATAGGCCCTTTAACTCACACAATAAAACTAACTATGTGGATCATACGACGACTCTAGTAATTAAGGGTGCACACATAAATTATAAAGGTCCACGCATGAAAATCATAGTTAAATCGGAAGTGTGTAATAATTCGGAACCTAAAAAGATTTCGATCAACGAAACAACTGCGATATGATATGAACACGGTGGATACGCCGCTGATACATCGTATATACAAGTGTTCTTGTCATATTTCATTTGTAACGTTTACCGGATCACTTGAAGATATGTGTTATTTAGATCATTTCTTATGCGGCCTAAATTGTTGTGTTAATTTTAATTACATAATGTTTAATCTCAAGTATGTGCTTAGAATTTTGTCTCCTCGTTTGTCAACTCAAACATCTTTTATCACAATGTCTTAATTGTTGCTAAAACCTCATCATAACTCGTGATCTGTTTATCCATCCTTACTCATCGGCTTTATTTTAATTTCAGAACGAAATTTATAAAAGTTGAGAATATTGTGACATTCATCAAAATCCATTTCCAAAACCAGGCCAGAATATTTTATTTTATTTTATTTCGATAAAATTTGATAGTTTATTAATCTAATAATTTTGTATGTTTATCTCGTTTTTGAATTGGGGTTTCTGCATAATGTTTCATTTTATACAAACAAAATTGTATTTGAAACAACTTTAGGCATTGGCCTGATAACCGGCATATATTTTGCTAATCTTTGGTTCAAGGTGGGCACCGATTTGATCCCTGCGTCACTTATTTTATATTGCACTTTAATTTCTGTTGTTTCAAAATGTGATTATATTGATTTCTGTTGATAGTTTAACCATATAAGGTGTTGGCTCTTGTGGTTTTGTACTCTTTGCATGGCATGATGACTTAGGTTCAAACCTCCTCACGCATATTTTCATTATTATTATTATTATTATTATTCTTATTATTATTACAATTACTATTATTTTTGCCTAAGACTTATTTTAACAAACAAAAATTACACTTTGTCGTATTGTTAAACCCAACTTCGGTCATTTATAGTTGTTAGGGTTATAGTTAAAAAAACATATTTACGTTTGCACCACAATTTCGTTCGTTAAATCATTTGTAAAAAGATTATATGAAAACCGTTAAAATAAATTAGTTGATGTTATATTGTTTTAGTAACTTCTAAACGTAACTTTAAAGAACAATTTCTTATAAAACCGAACCGATGATGAATGAAGCTTAGTTTTATTTTTAAAATATATAATTTTTTTGAACTTTGATTACTTAAGAATATTATTACATGCCTTTTTGTTATCGTTAACTATATTTATCAAACAACTTTCAATATTCATATTTATCAAACCATTATCGTTATTTAATCAAATCTCCAAATTCAATGCATGAAACCTAAACCCTCAAAAATTGTCTAATTTTCATTTTCATTAGTGTTTTAATCTAGTCTTTATATATTTGCTTAGGAAGATTCGCTCTGAGTCGCCTAACTGTTCACTCGACTCGTTCATCGTTTATACTCGTTTTCGAGGTGAGTATTCATACCCTTTTTTCCACTTTTACATTTTATGGGTAGCATTAATTATCTACTATCAAACCCCAAATTTTTTTTTCAAGTTACGTATTACAATTCAAACTCACGTCGTAGATTACATTACATACTTTATGTTTATGTCTCATTGTGTGCTACTTGTATTATTTGTTCATTTTATTATTGTATTGGCTCAAGTATACATCAAAATCAATTTTTATGAACATACCTTATTCATATTCGTTTGGCTTTGTGCTGACGATAATGAATACACATTGATTTCATTTGTCCATTCTCAATAATGGACAAACATTTTATTTGTTTGTTTCACATACTCGTAGATGCTTGTAATTACACGCAACATGCGAATTGTAGTTTTTCACTATATATTCATATTACAGACTTATGTTTAATCACCAACTACGTGTAGCTGACATATATTTTCATGCATGCTACAGGTACACTTAGGTGATTTTTTAATCAGACGAAGATCACGTAGTTTATACCGATAGGATATTCCAAATAACAAGACTTAATATTGTAGTTGTTCATTTCATTATTTTATAAAAAGTTTGATGTGCATATGTTATTATATGAATAAATATAAATAAATATTTGTCACCATAGTGCTTACGAGTTTATGAGTGATTTGTACGTACCACCCAGTCATATTTCGTTTAATGTTGGGGTGCTACATCAACCTACTATCCCCTTAGGTAAATGGACACTCTACACTGATGGAACCTCAAGTATAGAAGGTTCTAGTGTCGGTTTAATCATTACAGCCCCCAAGGAACCAAATATACTTAAGCACTCCGATTAGAGTTCCTTGTAATAACAATGAGGCTAAATATGAAGCATTGATTGTAGGGCTTTGCTTAGAGAAAAGTATGAAGATCGCGGAACTAAATGTCTTTGTGGACTCAAGATTGGTGGCAAACCAAATGAACAATGAGTTTATGGCAAGGGAACCATCAATGCTGAAGTACAAGCAGAAGGTTAGGGAGCTTATGAAAGAGTTCAAAAGTTGGTCCATAACACAGGTTTCTAGAACTTGAAATAAGCAAACTAATTCCCTTAGAAAATTGGCCCCCTCACCTTCGAACACCTGACAAAGAAGGTTCTTTTGAAGTGTTAAGAAGCCTATCCATTGAGAAACTTGAAGTACAAGATATCATTGAAGAGGACGGTATCACTTGAATGACTCCTATTCTAGAGTTCCTCAAAGTGGGTAAGTTTCCAGTTGATGAAGGAGAGGCCATGAGATTAAGGATCAAAGCTAATTAGTATGTCTTAGAAGATGAGGTCCTATATAATAATGGTAGGGATGGCAATGAAACCCGATCCCGATGAGAAAACCCGAAACCCGACATAATTGGGATGGGTAATACTCGACCCATTAGGGTTTGGGATTCGTTTTGAAATTTTTCGTGGGTTTGGGACGGGTTTGGGATTTGTGATATACTCAGTTACCCGACCCGATTACCCACTAACAAGAACCCATTTACCCGATTATATACCTGATGTACCCGACATAATTTTATATACATATAAATAAACCATTCCTATTACATATAGTCACACTTCTCATTGTCCATTAGACCCGTGAATGACAATGAATAAATATCCACACATATTTTAGGTAGATCACTTCGAGACCTGCATCACCTTTCAAGTTATGTTCCCCTTTCGTTCAGTTCATGAAGTGAGGAACCATTCCTCATCCAGATACTTGCTTTGAACATACTCTACTAATCAATATATAGTAATGTGTTGAAGTTTGTTTAAAACAATAATATGAGACATTTTATAGTTGTTATTGTTTGTAATCAGGTCAAAACCTAATTAATAGAACCCAAGAAATAATTTGTCAAAACCCGATAAAAACCCAAACCCGATGGGTATCCCCAAAACCCAATGGGTAATTACCCTATAAATACCCGATGGGTGTAGGACGGGTTTGGGACGAGATTTTGTAATCAGGTATGGGTTTGGGAATACCTAAACCCGTCCCAAACCCGACCCATTGCCATCCTTAAATAATGGGTACTCAAGTCCTTTGCTACGATGTGTAGGCTTGGATCAAAGTAATTACCTTGTCAGGGAGGTACATGAAGGCATTTGTGGAACACACTCTGGTCCAAGGCCAATGGTAACTAGACTAATGAACCTAGGATACTATTTGACAACGATGCACAAGGACTCTTCAGAGGTGGTACACAAGTGTGAAGCTTGTCAGCTTCATGCTCCTGTAAAACAAGTCCAAAACATGACCGGGTCCCATCATTTCCGTCCGGCCCTTCTACAAATGGTGGATGGACATTGTTGGTCCCTTCCTCGAGGCAGCAAGGAAGGTGAAGTTCCTATTGTAGCTGTGGAATATTTCACATTATGGTCGGAAGTCAAAACCTTAGCCTCCATCACATGGAGACAAGTAATGAACTTCCTATGGGAAAGTATCATATGTAGATATGGGTTACCAGGTGAAATAGTGACTGATAACGGGAAACAGATAGCTGAGAAGCCATTCAGCCAGTCATGCAAGGATATTCAAATCAAAAAAGTGTTTAGCTCAGTTGCATACCCTTAATCTGATGGCCAAGTTGATCGAATGAACCGCAACATTGTGGAAGGAATCAAGGAGAGATTGGAGAGACATGGCAGAAATTAGACGGAAGAACTTCCAAGAATTCTTTGGCCTATTCGAACAACAATGAATACAAGCCATGGAAAAAACGCCCTACATCTTAGTCATTGGCTTAGAAGCTGTTATCCCTACTGAAATAGGGGTTAACTCGAGAAGGACAAGAAGAATCGATCAAGAATCCAATGAATCCGATGTTTTCTCAACCTTGACATCCTAGAGGAAGCCTGTAACATCCCGAAATTTCCAAAATAAAATTAATTGTATTACTTAATAATAGAGGGAAAGTTTACTCGGGTTATCGGGAAATAAATAAATAGAGTAGGAGTTGGTATGGGTCGGGCTAGTGTTGGGTAATGGATATGGGTTATGGACC